>NC_079462.1:23964362-24267392 GCF_026250575.1 Diorhabda carinulata | reverse complement strand
CCAATATCTCTCTCAGAACTACTACAAAATCATAATCATAAGGATAATAAATGCAAAATATAAGGCACCGTTTTCCAAAATCGACCTTAGCCAAATTAAGAATCACTATCAATTCTTTTCTTCAATTTTTCCATATTTCCTCGTCACATGTTTACATATGTAATAATAGTGAAGAGTCGTGGTAAAGAAACGAAGATCAATATTTTCGTTAGACTGAACTGAGAATTGTATATCTAGAAATAAGGAGCACATAAAACGCTAAAAAATATGGTACTTTTTCCCTTCATGCTCACCTCCCAAGTGCCGTATGTGTCATTATATCCCTATATCTATAATAAATTATTATTCAAAATAGAAGCATCAGATGCTTATTCAAAATAGTGGATTAGATAAAAGCATCAATGTTTTTTATTGAAGATTATTTTAATCTGTAGAAATTTATTATACATTTAAGTGGTGTACGCCACTGGATATAAGGGGATTGCCAAGAATATCTCGCATGGTCTAAGTAGGCTGATCTTGATTTCGGTGATTTTGTTAATCCGGCGTAAAAAACAGAATCAGATTTATAATGGCGGTCGAGGGGGAAAAAGTGCGCTCAGATACGGGTAGATAAGTGAAATAGATTGTTGTAGATTGCGGGGATAATTGAAATAAATTTTAAGTTTCGGACATGTATCTTTTTTAAAAGGGTACGCGCTATCAGTAAGGGTTGATTTCTAAACATCCAAATTATGAAAACACAAAATCTAGGCTGATTTGTTATTGTCGATATTATGTATTCTCTACGAGTAAGAAATTTTACCCACGGGTACTAATATAACTTATCTATATTTTAAGACATTGGTATAGCACATTTCAGGAAAATTTCGTTCTATGTATTAAAATAGAGACATATACAATCAGTCAAATGTTTTTACAACCTTTATATGTCATTTTTAGTTAGATAGATTTAGTGTTTGTTTGGTTCAAAATTAGAAGCACTTCCGATGGTACAATTGAGATAATTTTGCATGGTCTCCTGGTATCTAGCAATTTGATATGCAATAATTTCTTATAATCAATTAGATGCAGAGAATATTTAATCAAATTAATATATATCCGATAGTCAGTAAGATTCAGTTAAATGCAAACACAAAAATATTGAATCAAAAAGTAAACAAAGCAAAAATAAGAGAAGTAATTTAATTATAAAATTTTTTAATATGAAGTGAGAAGAGTTGAAATTATCTGAATTACGTAAAAATAATTTATTCCAAATTGGTGGAATTTTAATTTCCATTAAAATTTCTTTGATTGGTTTTAATTACGTATAAGGATTTTGTGGGTCGTTGAGGACCTAGTGAGTGACATTAATATAAAATTAGGTAGTTTTAACTATACGAAACTGTGAAAATATAGAAAAGAAAAGTTCATTAGACTAGTCAATTTTCACATTCATAAATTTGTCTTTACAATATTATTAGCGCAGCGCATTTAAAAAACTGGCAAAAGCGTGAAATAAATTTATCGTTTGAAATACAATAAGAATAGAATAACAATTAGCAGCCACGTTTCTACGACGTCTTAAAAGGGAAAAATATGATAATTAAAAATATTGTAAAGTTTTTCGTATTTAATTACACTCTTTCTATTCGTGGAGTGAATTAATAAACACTGTCTCTTACGTTTTTAACTTATTTACTCACTATACATCACACCTAACTTATAATAATTCACTTATCAATATCACTTGAATAATTTCTGAGATTTCTTTTACTAATTCAATCTTTTCACTACGACCATTTAATCAAAATTAACTAACTGCGATCACGCGAATAATTTATATACCTAAATAAAATTTTACAAATTTCTAGACTAAAAAGAAACATAAGAATCGAAAAGAAAGACTTTCCAACAAATTATTTACGAGAAATACTATAGACCGCCTGCTATGATAAAAAGTTCTAAAAGGGAAACATCAAATTCGCGACCGCCATTTATAACAAACAGATGAAAGGCGCCGCGCGAATTTCGTAGACTTGTTCGTAACAATATTAGAAAACCAAGTTTGTCTTGGCCTGGTACTTCTGACGCTCATTCAATCAATATACGAGTACAAAGCTGAATCTGTGGGACCAATGAGTTTCAAATTTGACATTGACTTTTATTTTAAAAATGGCAATCAAAAGAAAAAGTATTGAATTGTGATTCGTAAGGATCTCCATCCGTCATACTAGGAGAATTTATTGATTGGTTTTATGTTCTTTCTGTTCCTAGTTTAAATTTCTATTCCTTCTTCTTGTTTCATCCTTATGCGTTTACAGCCGTTGGTTGTAATCTAGAATTATTACGCAATATAATTTGCACTCCATATTCATCTCTCTATAAACATTGTTTATTGCTTTATATTCTATACATCATACAGTTTCCCTATAATTTATCCGGTTGGTAACACAACTAATATTTGTGATCGAATGTTTTCTTTTGGCAACGTCCATGTTAAATATCAATGCCATTTGGCACGATGGGGTATCAAATTTAATAGATTAATCTCTGAAGATTAACGTACTGAGCTGATGAGTAAAAAGGGGCTTTGAGTATGCACCGGAGGAGGTTTTTTTTAAGTATTAAATAAATTTATAAGTGTCATGGGGATACTAGAGGGATTTAGTTGTTAGAAGAACAATATCAGAAGCTGTGCAATTTACTTTGGTACATACGAGGTGTGTAAGTAAATATTTTCCTTTTTGAACAATCTTTCGATTGGGCTCTATCAATGTTGCCTCTACAAAAAGAAGTATAAGAAGGAGACGAAACACTAATAACAGGTGCTGGCGTGCAAGAATGATAAAGAGATTGGACATTTTCATTTTTTACGCATAAAAGTTATACAAAAATGAGAACAACAAAAACCATTAATTGTAAATTCTATTAACCTGAACTGATAACTTTTTGAAATAGAAAAAAAAAAAAATAAAAATGGATACAATTTGGAGAAAGTCGAAATTAAATTCAAACTACTGATGTGATTTGGACAAAACTGAACATTTTGAAGTTATTTCAAATATATGTAATGTGTGAATAAGAGAAACGAGTGAGCGAAATCTTTTCTTAGAGTTTTCACAGAACTCTCAGAGATCCAAAAAAGTTTATCCTTGCCTTTGTGAGTCAGATAGTCAATTCACACGATACAAAGATTCCATTTTGGACCTAGATAGTAACTTCCTAATTTACTTTCTATTATTTCTTACTTTCATTTTGCATACAAATATAAAAATTTTGATTCTAAAACAAAATTTAGAAACATACCATAAAATTCCATTGGACTATTCCAATTTTAAATGCTTGTAACAGTGGTCGAAGCACGAACTTCTCCAACCAACTAATTAATTTACAAGATTGTTAAATATTTGATATTAATTACGCGATCGATATTTTTTCAATCAACGTTGCCCTTTCAAATTCAATTCTCATGTACCCTACAGTTTCAAATTTCAGTATCCAGCATTCAGCAAAACCTAAACGGGATTTAGATGAGTTTAATCTTTCCAGAAAATAAATTTAATAAGGCCCTTTTCACTGGTAAATGATGAACTTGCTAGCTGGCACAAAGAAGGATTTATCTTTTGAAAACCGATTATTATTGGTTCCCTAGAGAACGCAGAGACGAACTTGGCTTACCTTAATTATGTTCTTTATGGTAGAATGTACCATATCAAAGCAAATAATTTAGTCAAGAAGATAATTTTCCAATAGAAATCAGACTATATGCACATAATAGCACATTATGGAGTGAGCTCTCCCTATAACTAGTCTAAAACCATTTTTTAATTTCTTCTTTCATTTCAATGTACTAAAAGTACATGTTAGTATAATTTATCTATATGATTCATAACAATTCCAAATTCATTATAATGTGTTCAACTAACTTCTCTGAATAATAACTTTGATTGGTTTGCCTCGTTATATTTCTATGATGAGAAAGCAAGTTTTCTTCTATAACCTGCATATTTAGCATAGGAAATATTATAGCCGTAGCTACATTAACCTCTTTCTCTGACTGATGTGATTGTTTCAAAGGGTACATTTTTGCTTCTCACTCGGAAATGAGCCCAACACAAGCCCATAGTGGTCGCAAAACCTATATCGGAGCTATCCAAACAAGTATATAAAGATCCGGAATATATAAAATGTTCAACTGAAACAGATAGTAATCTTCTTCAGTATTATCTCATTGACAAACGCTATCCGTATCACCAATTTTTTTTAGATTAACTTGAGTTTAGAGTGAAAAATTTATCTCTCATAAGTTTATAACATTCCTATTATTATTCAAGTACCACGGAACAAATAGAAAGAGTTCAATTTATGTTATTTCAAAAAATCGGTCGAGA
Organism: Diorhabda carinulata; assembly: GCF_026250575.1. Classification (NCBI taxonomy): domain Eukaryota; kingdom Metazoa; phylum Arthropoda; class Insecta; order Coleoptera; family Chrysomelidae; genus Diorhabda; species Diorhabda carinulata. The sequence goes on along the minus strand of NC_079462.1, from coordinate 24,263,016 downwards.
TTGGTACGCTTGAACTGTGTATTTATCTAATTTTATGTATCTCTAAATGGAATGATTTACTTCTCGAAGTTTCTAAATGATTTTGCTCTCATAAATGGTGGCTGCTCAAAGATTTTTTTTTTAACCTGGTGAAGCCCTTCACCAGCCCAATATCTGAAGATGAAGAATAATACAGCTATAGCTATACCACACTCTCCAAAAGCTTGTCGAATTATTTTTCTGCTTCCATGATTTTAATTAATAATTTATTACGCTACTATAATCCAACACAATCCCACCCTATATCAGGGGGCAATTCCTGAAATCTTCATATCCTACATAAAACTGTTCCTATTCTACTCAAAAATAGAGCTCTATCTCTTGGAAAGATACATAATATAATGGATTAATTGATAAAAATCCCAACTGAATTTCCTCAATTTTAGGAGTATGTATATGTTACTAGTTGACTGATTTCTTTCTCTCCTACCCTTACGTAGTCGTTAAGACGTGTCCTAGCTGTTTGCTTTGCAGACCAATCATAGAGTTATTTTCATATCAGTTGATTTGTTAAATACTAAATGTTTGATATTTGTAGCTAATGAATACACTGTTTACACCACCACTACACAGTCTCACGCTTGTTTCGAAAACCAAGTCTCTGAAGACGAAAACTTGGTTATTGAAACGCGCGTCAGAAAGTGTAATTCTGAGTATTTGTGTGGTGGTGGTGTAAACATTGTATTCAATATAAATATCGCCAATGGTTCCAGAAATTCCAACTTATTTGTAGCCACACTTTTTCAGCAAAATTATTTTTTTGCTCCTCATATATATAATCTAGTACTAAATCCGCTCCTGAAGAAAAGCCGATTATTATTGGCTTTTTTTAAGAGGAAAAGAACGATGAGAGAGAGAGAGAGAGAGAGAGAAAAGACTGATTGAGCGTGGAGTATTGCAGCTTCGCTGGTCACCAATAGAAATCGGATTCGTTTGAAGTTGTTTTAAAAGATGGCACATTTTCAGATACATCTGAAAATTTTTTTAGTTTTAAATTGCTCTTGAGGTTTAGCACACGAATGAACGCACAATAATTCTCACAAGCGATTCTACCATTTTTCTTTTATTTAAGATGTTGATATCGTATGAATGAAAAATTGTTTCGCAAAAAGCCCACGCAGAAGTTGATAACATGAAAATAAAAGGATGAAATGGTTTTTAGAGAAAATGATACATTGTATACTTCAATATAGAGAAATTAATGCATGTAATAATACCTATAACACAAAATATATTGTGTAGTATAGAAAGGAATGTCATTGTTAGAATTATTGTCCTCCCTAGTATGTAATTTTGAATGATGTTGCGGGTTGAGGACTGTCCAAGAGTTTTGTAAAATGCCAAAGTTTCAATCTTTCATTTGATCTTGATCAAGGCTAAAAATTTATGGTACATTATAACTCAAACGTTGATGAAGATAAACAAGTAATCAAAATTACAAGTAAAACAATAATCAGATAGTGTAACAATATAAATATCTTTTCATATATTCATGTATGGGTAATAAAATAAACTTTACGTTATAACTATCTATGTAATTCATTATTTGTTCAACTTAAAATAAATGTAGGCATTTCGGAATGTGTTCAAATATTATCCAGATGCCGAATAGTATGGCTGTTTCGATATCTGACATGACTAGTATGGCTAATTATTTCGGCCGCGGGCTGAATTCGCCATCTGTCTCCACTAAATATAAATGAATAGGACACACTGAATCTAAGACAAACTGTAAAATATGAACAAACGAGAACAATGTTGTATGAAACAGAAGAGCAACATTCGAACCATCCTTGGAGACATAAATTAGAGACACCAAAACAGAGTTCAACGTCTAAGAAACCTGAATACTATACTGATATTAATAATAAAACCAGACAAATTCTTAAAGTTGATGGTTGACCAAGAGAGCTGGTTAATAAAATTATCGAAACGAAAATAAAAAATATTTTTTGCATTAGAGGATTGTCGGAGAAACTTGGAAACTGTTCTAAAACACACTCCTTGAATAATTGTTAGCTGGCAGCTTATTTACACATATCAAAGACAAAACACCTAAACCCCAGCATTCCATTGTGATTTAAATAATAAATTGTTTAAACTGCAATAAGAGTTACATTTGTATGACTAAAGAGTACTTGAAGACCAGATCATACCAGCATGAATATGATTGTCGAGAACATAATAATAACAAAAAAGATAAAACTGGCCCAGTATCATTTCACTGATGGTCACAACTTCAATTTTGATGATCGGACTAGTACTTGACAATAAGAATATTTCCAACAGTTTTTACCGTTCATGCTTTTGTTAATATTGGAAAAGTATGGAAGTATTCATTCACTAATAAATGTAGCTTAAAAGGAGAAGTATCTCTTCGTGCGGAATATGTATTTTATTTTTTAACTGGTGTCTGACATAATTTGAAAAGAAATGTCGTTTGCACAGGTTTTTACTTCCATATGTATGTATTGGTTTCTTTAAATAACTTTTTTATTGCTCTTCTGTTTTATATAACAATGTTCTTATTTGTTGCTGTTATATAGTTTGTCTTAGAAGTATATTTTAACCTTGGTAAAGATTAAATAAAAAAGCTAAACGTTGGTATTCTACCAAACTCTTGGACAATTTTATTTTGAGTCCTCAAATCGGAACACCATTCGAAATTATAGAAAAGAATATCAACATAAGTAGCATTTTTTAAAACCTATTACTCCGCCTTCATATGCTTTCAATTTTGTGTTTTTTAATTCACTGTAATAAAGTAATAATGACCCATTCCATGGCTCATAAGTTTTTTCAATTATCGAGTATAATTTCAACTTGTTACTGAGCTGTGCACTACACAATCTTGTTAGGTTTGATGGGGTGGAAACAATGCACGAAGACGATGACAAAATTTTAAATGGAACTAATAGTTCAAATGCTAATAGCATTGCAAATAACAAATTTACATTTCTCACCAATTACAAAATAATAAACGGTAAAAAAGTTTTTGAGAATAAGTGATCCGATATTATAAAAATATAATAATGTCAATTAACTATTTGACAATATTGCCTTCTCCTGTTTATAGAAGCCTTTCCTATTTATTTCCGTATATTTAGCACCCACCTGAACTCTTAGTTAGACTCAGAACTCTAGCTCTCATACCATATTTTTAGTAGTCTTCCTAGTATTCTAGAGTGTTTTGTTGATATGCACCCATCTAACTTATTTATTTTCTAATATTATTTCGACACGTTCCCTTGAACTTCGTTCACGTTCTAGCTGTGTTATCAATTCAATCATCGTCAGCAGTTTTTTTGTTGTTAATGTTGTAATTTTTCTAACTATTCGACGATAATTCTTAAAACAAAGAATAAATAATTTCTGCTACAGAATTATGTATGACTGTTGTTCAGTATTTTAGTTATTTAGATATTCACAAGTAATCGTGATTTAGATCTAGATCAGATAGACTTATTATCTGATTGAAGTTTCCAGCTCTGAACAGATTGTTATCACAGTTCTCGAATTTTGGTTGAATTTTATACTTCAAGAACTTTGATTTGTATCACTTTAGTTTGTGCATAAGTTTTTCCATGATATTTTATCTTAATATCCCTATATTTTAATTGACTTTATATTCACTTTACTCTTTCACTATTATATTTATTTTATCAATTACGCTGCCCATAAGAACGAATTCTGGATAACCCTATAGGAGGAGCTAATAATTTTTTAATTTAAAAAATTAAATAAATAACTTATCAGCTGATCGAATTCACCCATATCCTATAATACGTCTACAAAAATGTGATCCGGATTACTTTTCGAACAATCTGATTATAATCAAGTTAACTCGATCAAAGCAATAACTGACAATTAGTACTTAGATAGGTTTAGACAGTTATTAACTTATCAGAATTCGCAACATCTCTGTTTTCTCTATTCTATAGATTAATAATGTGTACAAATTGTTCAAGTATGAAAGCACGACCTTTCTCATTTTTGTTTCACTTGCGATTAATAAAAATTTCGTACAGTGAACTTCACAAACCCTAAAAAAATAGTCAACAAAATTAAAGTGACGCCATTTCATATATCTAAGTCTCCAAATTGAGACAACCTTCTACACAATAATTATACTATTCAATTTATTCCAAACATACCTCATGTTTTTATAATTTCTAGAACAACAGTAGTCATTTGTCAAGTTAGCAAATAACTGCCACCCTGTCCAATGTCTTGCTGCCATCAACCTCCTCACAATCTGTCCTGATACATTCGACTCAGCCAAAGGCTCTACACTACAGTTGACATTTCCATGAAAATTATATGCAAACAAATGTTTGAATAAAGGACACAGCAAAAAAGGTTGAAGATAAAAATAGGAGAGTGAACAAGAAATGAAGTAAAATCTGTCTTGGATAGAAGTGGTTAGTAGTAGAATAGACAATATCGAATGCTGCATGTACTGAGACTCGTTTTCTTTTAGTGTTTTCTCATATCATATCACAGTTTTTGGTATGATGTATCTTTGCCATAGCAATTTAAACACTTTCGACGGTAAACGTGTCAAGAATGCTTGTAGGTAATGAAAAAATGTTTACAATTTGTTTTAGTCTGACTTTTCCAGTCGCATTAACTTGTTATGCCCAACTAATTCCTTTTTTGTTGAAAAAAGCAATGAACGTATTTACCATCACATTTCAGTAGCGTGAATGTTTATTAATGGACATAATTTTTAGATTTGGCAAATAATTTAGTAGTGTCCGACGTTTAATTTTCTCGTAATTTCAAATGTTACTCAGATGCTGAACTTTCGATATTAGAAAACCTTCATCGAATAATAATGCAATCAAAATTCTTTTTTTTTGCATTCAAAATTCAGACTATTATAGGATAATTTTCTATAATAAAATTACTTTACAACGTTCAATGTTCTATAAACCAAACGTCTATGATCATTGTCAAAAATATTCCGCCTCTTATCTTGAAAAAGGTTTCAAACAATTAGTGTTTTTCTATATATAAAAATCCAATTTTCACATTATCATCCAAATTTACTCCAACCCATAATTTTATAAGCTATAACTGAATGCTTTTGCGACTTTTAGTCTAAATTGGACCACTGAATATTGCCCAACCGAGCATTGGCATATATTTTGGAGCTTTAGATATCATAAACCGCTTTCTCATTATAAAAACTTCAAACTTCGGGTAAGTACAATAAAAATATCCATTTTGAATTGATATTTGTAGGAATAAGAAAATGCAGACGTAAAAAAAAGAAATTCGGAAAACGCACCAAATCTTTCCTCATTAAGTTGCCGAGAATGTTCAGCTACCGCTTCGTAGGGGAGAATACACCCATGGGGGTTGATACACATGCATGATTTACGATGTAGACGGATATTTCCAGCTGTATATATGTGCCGTGATCGAATTTGAAATCATTTTCTCGGGATAAAATTTATTAACCAATTACTGAAACGAGTGGTGGTTTCAATTAACTTTTAAAATGAGATTTCAATTCTAAAAATTCTTTCTAAACCGACAAAATAGTGAGCATTTCTTCATAATTTATTATTAATAAAACCTTCCACTGCAATAACCAATCATTTGGAATTTGATTTCATCCAGATTGTACAATTATTATTTCTAGCGAACTGAAACTTTCCTGTTGAATGGATAAACATTGAAAGTTCGGAATAAATGCATGATAAATTTTTCTAGTCAAAATTATGGTCATTATAGAAAAGAAATAGTCTACAAATCTTGATTCAAATTTTAATGTTAAATTGGAAAAAACAATACCTGAAGTTACCTAGTGATAACATTTATTTTTATCAATTTTTTCAATTGTTGATAAAACAACGGTTTTTGAATCTCAGTCTTAAATCGAATTAAAGAGAAAGGATAGAAAGTCTATTGATGGTAGGTTACGGAGATAGACTTGGCAGACAGCAAAATACATTTTGAAGACCTTCAATTGCTAGAAGCAGGTAAAGCTGAATTGCTGCTAATTTTAATTAAGCTAGAAGCATAATGGGATGTTTAAAAATCTGAAAGATTAGAAATAAGCGACGATATAAAGTTGGAAATTTTGCTCTCATTAGAAGAAAACTCTCACACAACTATAAAAGCAATTGCATTATAACAAAATGAAGTTTGGAACTTCATTTAATCCTCACAAGGCATAGTAATGAAAATCTAAATTTTCGAATTAGTATATTATTTCAAGACGAATCAAAGTTTTTTTACGGTGTAGAGGTGATCGACACAATTCTCACTCATGGGTACGGGAAAACCCCCATTGGCTTGATTTATTGGTCTTTATTTCTTTCGTGATAATTGAGCAGCTCAGCAATATTTTGAACATGCGGAATTCCCGGATTCAAATAATATAATAGTCAAAAATTGGATGCACCACCACATTATAGTTTTAATGTTAGAAGTTTTCTGGATACCCAGTTCCAAAAAAGGTAGATTAGAGGATCTACATAGATGGAGTTGCCACTTTAGTCACCTGATTCTACATCTCTTTATTATGGAGCTATTCAAAGCGTATAGTCTACGGTAATCGTTCAAACAATTTGGAACAAATTACATTTAAAATGGCTCGTATAACTCTGCAGATGATGAGAAACTCTCTAAAATGGGTCTATCATCATCTTGGGTCATGTCAAGTTTTAAAACTAAGTACTAATATTGAGTTTATTTCGATTTTCATCAGTTTCCTCTTTTTTTGTATGACCCCTACTTAAATTATATTTTTGAATGTAGGAAAATGAGTTTAATCAAATAATGTGAAAAGTCTAGCTTCCTATTTAAAAAAAGTATTAATGACGACATAACTTTGACAAATTTGTTTTGTTTTATTTTTTTGACCTATATCAAATAACGTGGAATGAAATAAACTGATTGACGGGATTTACATTTTTCTCATTTTTGTCTCCGTACATATTGTGAGAAAAAGTTATTTACGTTTCAACTCATATTTATCTATACTTATTATTAACATAAGTAAAATTCAGTTGCACCATCGATAATTTAGAACGTGATCTTGTGTTGTTCCATATTAGTCGATCAAATCTCCTCTGAAAAGTAATAATTTGAGAAATAAACTATGAAGAGAGCCGAAGTGAATGAATCCTTAATATCCACATTCGATTTCACCCTCGAAATCCCTCTTTGCAGGTATTTCATTCAATATTTAATGTGATTAAGCAATTGAAGGCTCTCGACCCCAAAATAATATCCCAAATCTGGCTTTTTCATTTCTTTTCGCTCAATAAATAAGAATGGATGAAGAATCATTCATTAAGAATATCTCGTGAGCAAAAAAACGACTGAGGCGACACCTCTGCAATCGTCACTAGAAAAAAATTGAACAAGAAATCTCTAAAATCTTAAAGTTAATTGTATCAGGTTCAAAATGAAATAAAAAATATTGTGGTGTTTCTATTCCTTGCTCTCACACTCCAACATATGTTGTGATCGGTAACCACCCCTTTTATGCTTAATTATAATAATTAAGAGGTAAATGATCCTTTAAAAAGATTATTTGCCTGATCCATCTCAATCATTTAGCTATTAAACATCATCTGATAACAACAAACAAGACTTCTACCTAAAAATATACACAACAAGTCACAAAGCTGTTCAAGCAGTCACACAATTAGGAGAAGGCCAGAGTTAGCGTAAAGTTGCCAGTGCACTGAACATGAGTCAGTCTGTTGTTTTCAGAATTTAGCAACACTGAGAGAAATGACCGATTCATTGTCAGCACACCGCTGAGAAATTAGACCATCTATCAGAAGAACATTTAGGGCAGCTAACCTTGAGTCAAAAAGGCCAACTTCTGACCCTAAGTTAACCCCAGCCCATCGGGCATCCCTTCTACGATTTTCCAGAGAACATGTTGGTTGGATTGGTAAAGAATAAAGCTTCATTCTCCTCTTAAACGGAATCACACTATGCCTACATGGTAACGATAAAAGAAGACATGTCTGCAGAAGAACTGGAGATAAATTCGCTCAGTGCTGCATAAAAGAAAACGTATCTTTTGGAGGAGGTTCTTGGTTTGGACAGGCATTTCAATGGAAACAAAAATCAAGTTTTTATTGAAACTGGCGGTGAAGCAGGGGATTAACGGCGAACCAATATATAGAAGAAATTTTATAATATCACGTCGTTTCCTATGCCAGTTGAATCAGCGTAAACTTTATCAGAATGCAGTTCAATGTCCGTCCACAGACTGCAGGTTCCATACGGCAGAATTTTCAGTCGAAATTGCCTCTATGGTGTTAGCATCGAACAAAAAAGAAACTTATTCCATCTATGGATAGCGATTGGATGCTGTTACTAGGCCAGGAGAGGGAACACTATATATAGGTTACTTTCAAATAAATTATTAATCTAGAGAACTTAAGATTGTATTTTCGTTACTATTTTTTTCATTAGAATAGTTACCGTGTATTACCATTGCTACATAAACTGCACGTACATACTTTATTGTTGGATTTATTCCTAATTTCAAGTGGCATTCGAATCGTTGCTAGTAAATTAACCTTTTCCACTCGTTTTATTTATATTTGAAACCAACTGTTAGTACTATAATTTTTTCTTCTTCAAACCAATTAACTATTTTTTATTCTTTTAATCTTGAGAAAATGGAACGAACCGAAACAATTTTTTATCCACAAATGTGAAGTGAAGCAACGAAAAGATTCTTTAATCACCAAACCCATTGATGGATGAGAATACAAGTAATTTAGGTTTTAATTTGGTTAGTTTACGGGAAAATCCGTGGAAATGTCGAAAACAAATTGATGATCTATTCAAAAGATCGATTCCATTCCTAAACGAAACTTGTTAGCCACTAAATATACTTCGAGAGTCTGGAAGTTAACCAGGATAAACTTTAAAACATAGTAGGAAATGCAATTTCAAATAACCGTATGACATACAGGATGAATTTTTATTGCAGTTGTTTGTAAAATAACATTATTGAGACCTTAAGTCCAAGGAAGTGAAGAAACCTTGCATATACTTGATTGATGAAAACAGGTAAACACTCATACCAATTCAGGTATATATATATATATATATATATATATATATATATATATATATATATATATATACCTATATACTTGCCGAAACGCTTATGTTTTGATAAGGTGGTGACATTTCACTACAACCTACCACAATTTCATGGAAATGAGCTGCTTCAATCATAGCATGCGTCCAATCATATATCAGACAAGTTCAACTAAAAGCAGATTATCTTGGATGGTGTGTTCTTGGTGCTTAAAGGCTATTCATTTTATAGCAATATATTTTGTTATTTATTTTTTCAATAAAAAATACAGTTTTGCATATGATGAAAGTTTGTAATGATATATCGCCAGGTTGCAGCTCCTTATCAAGCTGTGGATCTCATCCGTCTCTCCCTCACCAAACCACAGTGAATCCCTTGATTTAGAGGGACGGTAACTGTAAATAGTAGCACCAAATAAGGACAGTAGGGAAAAAAACGAAACTACGCGCTTTCCAAAGTACTTATTTGTGACTGCTTTATCTCTAAAAGCTAAAAGCCTCAATTTGTAGTTTAGCGGCTGTCTACGACGTCCAAAGCCCGTGGCTGTATGACCTCAATTTTCTCCAGCTCACACTTATGCGGTGTAGTGCTATAGACCTGTTGATTTCATTCGAAATTGATTTTATGAATAGCTGATAATAATCAACCAATCCGTTATCTGTATTAAAGTTACTTAGATAGACATTTAATAATTTTACCATTCAAACGATTCCAGAAATTTTTAACGCCTGAATGCATTAAACTACCTATGATGTCAAAACACTTTGTGAGAAGATAAAAATTATTGGAATCTGAAGGGATATATGCGTTCACCCAATTTTGTTTTTCTGTATATTAATGCTTAGGTTTCCTTCTAGATATAGATCTAAATCGGTCTGAGTTGCCTCATAAATATAACAGATAACTAGAAATGGATAAGTGATCATAAACCAAATTAAAAACTAATCTACGGAGGAATGAAGTCTACTCAGAAATCAGTAGTGAATAATGTGATTACAGAATCACAACAACCCGAATAATGTGATTAACTCTCTTTTGAGTCTGGAAAAATATTGGAATACCTTCCAAGACTGCTATCATGGAAATCGTTACCCACGTATGACTTTTTGATAACAGCTATAAGTCATAAATAGAATAAACGAGGCTACAATTTATTCTTTTTACTTAATATTACAATAATACTTTGCGTTTTTTACTTAACCAGAGTGAAGGTAATCCACAACCAAAATTACCAAAATAACTGATGTTAAAACCTTATTGCCCGATTTCTGTACCCTAACTTACTAGGTTCACACTACTTCTTAGTCTTTTTTTCTTTTTTAGTGAATGCTACAGGCATTTTGCAACGGATTTTGACAGTATTACTGTCCAGTATCTTAGAATTTTCCTGATTTTACATGTTTCGTATATTATCTATGTGAAGGAAAGTGAATCTTTATACGCATCTGTACGTAGAAGCTGATGACATATAATCATTAGTAATACTAACATTAATCTATTCGGAGATTTTTCTGTTCTATCATTCTTTACCAACTGCTCACGACATAGTAAGATTCAAAAAAGTGTATAAGAAGAACCTAAAATGAATCTCAAACGCAAGAAGTACTTTATTTGCATATTAACTGATTGAATATGAAACAAATAACAATGTTTCGTGAGACTAAAACATGATTGAATCACATTCCACTACTGCCAACATATTATATAATAATTACAATAACTTAGTCAAAAAGTATAACACAGTCATTCAATTATATGTCCAATTCTAATTTTTCATGCAACTGCACATTTTATGATACTCGTAAGAGCTACATATTCTTTCGGTTCATGCCTTCACCTAAGAGATGAAATGGTCATTCGGCCGTTCTTAGCAAATACCAATGCAGTTAATGAAAAATCTAAGGTTGTGATCTCCTTCGAATCTCCGGAGCAATTTTAAAGTAACGGTCAATGGATGCGGAAAGAGTGTGAAGAAGGATTGACCCGAGGACAAGCAATCTTATCCGTAAGGATTCGGTTCTCTCGCACACTCCAGCGCCTTCTCAATTTCAACTGAAACTAAATTTCGAGCCAATATAGGCTAGGGTCTTCGACAGATCAAAATTAATATAACTGTTTCAAAAATGTTGAGAAAACAGGATTATAATTGTAAATTATTTGTGGTTTCATGTGTACAACGATTTTTTCCTGATTTTTTTCTAAGAAATCAACCAATTTGAGTATTTTAGAATATTAGAATATGATCATGAAGATTACTAAACAATAAGACAACTGAAGTAGAAATTAAATATCCTACTCTTCAGTATACCTTACTGTCTAACAATTTTAGCAACTCTACGCTAAACAATATTAGCACGATATTGTGCTTTTTAGTTACACCGTCATTAAAAATACCTTACTAACTCAAATGGCTCGAACTTATTGAGCGTTCTAACTAAATTGGCCCCATGTTATAATATCCATTGCTTGCGGCTACTGAGGAATTTGGATACTTTGTATTTCGAGGTCCCTATGGAGATCACTGTCAAGGAACATAATGCTATATTTTGGAAAAGTTGCATCACTTTTACTGACACATCATCGAAGCTGTTCGCCATGGAATCAGAAGGGTTTCTGTTTGTAGAAAAGAAGTTTATTGTATACGGACAATTTCGAGTCTAGAATCTGTTCATATTTGATACCAAATCCTTCTATTTTTTTTAACGTGGACTCTCCATCTAAGTCTAGCTTCAATTGTCATCCCCATCATTGTTGGAATAACGAATTTGATTATTATTTATTGTCATTAGCATATAATGTTTTCGCTTTTTGTAAAATTAATATGAGCAGATTTGCTGCTTAGTTCAGATGTTTTGCTAGGTGAACCACAATATAAAAAAGGATATTTGATGTTTTAGGAAAAGCCACAAGTCGTAAATATTAAAATACCGTATTGTTTCTAAACGCGACAATAAATCTAAAAATTTTGCGTGAATTTTTGTATCTATACAAGTTTACAAAGATTAGGAGAATATCATACTACATTTTTCAAAAGTTCAATTTTTAACTTTTAATATCTTTATCTCATTAATATCTTTAATTTAATTCATCGTTAAGCTCCCACGAAAATTGAAAATCTCGGTGTCGATTCTAAAACGTTCTCTATCTACAACGCCTGCTAAAGGTGAAACATAAAGTGAATTTCAGTAAATTTGTGGTAATACTACTCATTATATTCGCTGGTAATTTTTCCTATTATTATTTATAATTCCACTGAAAATTATTTCAAGCCAATTTTGTATACTCATTTCCATGTTAATTCGTATCTTCTATTTATTTGGGAAACATAACAGATTTCGGTATCGTTATTGCCTCAAAAATGAATTCATATTATTTGCTAGAGCATAAGCTCTTTCTTATTCAGATTTGATCTACCTCCTCATTCTCTTTTTAATAATTTTCATTTGTATTACTGTTTCTTCCATATTTTATTTCCACAGTTCTACAGCTGTCAGGTTGGAGTTAAGCTGCAATCGAGGACTCAACCGGTACACCATTAGCACTCAACTAGAACAAGGAAGTCCACAACAAATTAATTTCTTCAAAACTTTGAACGTTATAATAAAACAGAAGTGACTACTGGGCCACATTAAGTGAACAACGAAGTATTGAAAACCATTGTAACAGGCCGAATGGCATTTTGGAATGGAATTTTTTCTGCACAACTTCACCCTTATTATCAATCCAATTCATTAACTCGAAGAAAAAAAAACATATTAGTAACAAAGACAAAAATTAATTAGTACATACATAGTTATCTAATAATTTTGACGATTGACTCTTGAATTTATCACACAGAATAATACTTTTTTTAAAAACTTTTTGTAAAGTTTTATTTAGTTTCACAGCCATTGAAATAAATCTCGTTTATTTGATAGCACCAGCACAACAGCTGGCTGAAGCAAAAAGTGGATAAAAAGATGAAAGTATATGAGGGATAGAAAGCTTTGCATGAGACACTTTTCGTTCTTTTACTTTGATTGTGGGAGCCATTCACGATGATTATCTCTTTGAACGAATTGGAATTTGCAGAGTATGCAGTAGACTATCCTCTACTTTTTTTAAATCGAATCAAAAAAGGGTCTTTCAATCAGAACGGGGATGGATATGGTCGATAGGACCCTAGTAAAATAAGGTTACATCTCAAGGAACATCTGTAACTAACAATAAAATTTGTGTGTTAACCGGAACAATAAATTTATGAATTGAAAAAATTATTGCTTGGAAGTGAAATTTCATGACTACGATTTTATTTATTATTCTTTATACAAATAGATAAAGTGTAATAGCTCAAATATTTGCAATGAAAAACTTTCTAGTCTCAATGATCATGAAATTACTGAAATTATTGAATAGTTCTCTTTTCAGATATTTCGTCTTGATTTACTACATACTAATCGACAATAATCTCTAAAAACTATAAACTGAAAATTGTTAAGTCAATAATAAGAGAGTCGTGAGTGAAAAATGAAGTTCTTTTACTACCCTGCGTGAAGTACTTACTTTGGACACGATCCAAAATGCTACTTATGCATAGAAAAGGAAGAAATTGTAGACCACGTCATCGCTGAGTGCCAAAATCTCAAATGGGGGGGTCTAATTACATGAGCAAGCCTTACAATTTGCACAGTGGCGATGAGAAATTTGAGCCAAGGTATCTGATTATATTTCGAAGGATATCTACATTTGGTTGTTTTAAGTGGGGCACGTAAGATCTATTTGCGATTCATGGTATGAGAAACCAGGGTCCACTATAGTGATCTGTTAATGTGTCGAATCACTTACAGATCTCACGATTTATGATTATCATAATTGGCTATACGAACATACTGACAAGCCAGAACGTATCCAAACTACTTGTCCTAGGATGAGGATTTGAGACATAATATATGAAATGGATGCTATTTTTATTCATTGATTCACCGTATTTCTTTATTACACCTCGTAGATCGGATCGTCGAATAACTCCAAATTTCTCTAATCTAAGCTTTTTGTCAGTTCTTCGATACTGTACACTCGAAAGTGAAAAATTGTATGGTAATTACATTGTACTAGTTAATTAAGACGTCAATAACCTTTCCAGCGATATTGGAGGAAAATATACAAAAATCTTTCGAAAACAAAAAAAATAGAAATGAAATACAGGAAATCCTGTTATTTCAACAGCTTAATCTAAATGCAATTACGTTTTTCTGACGCTTTATATAGAAATAAGAAAAGCTCCGGTAAAAACCTCTCGGAAACTTTAATTCGAAAAAAGAATAAATAGCTTATGAGTTGAGAGAAAGAAGTGAAACTCTCGACTACGTCGTTACAGCCTTAATAGGAATCTCTCTTTGAATCATCTGGGAGAGAATCGTTTCATTACTATAATGAGTTTCACTCTCTTCTGCATTGTATTTACTTTGTTATAGCCATTAATAAGACCGAGATAGTAATTTGGGAAACTTGATGGAAAACTTATCATTTATGATGCACTTTATTATGTATACAACAGGGCCATTAACTATTCTTTGGAAAATTATCTTTACCCCAATTCCGTTTAGTTGTAAACACAAATCAATCAATATTACCTAAGATAAACTTCGAAATTTATATTATTCTTTTCCAGAGTTTAAATCTACTCTTTTGGAACTAGGTATATTTAAGATTATTCCAAGAGTATCTGATTAAGGTTGTTCTGTATTACTTCTTGTCATCCTTTATTTGAACGAGATTGTTTGACCCGTTATACTGTTACGAACGTGTCTCCGCCCTAAAGGCGGCCCTGCCTAAATGTATTGAAGTTCTAAAATTCGGCAAAGGCGCACGCGGCTCCTTTGAAGTACTTTAAATGAACCGCGGAATCAGTTTGACGTTTGTTTTTTAGCAAGCGGTTTATTTACATTGCTTTTTTTAAATAATACGAAGGAGGTCTATTTGTTTTGTTTCTTTATGTTTGGAGGATTCTATTTGTGGTATATAAATAAGTTTATGTAACGCAGCTGAAAACAGGGATGAGCTCGCCATTGGGATTGCCAAAGTCAGGGGTACCTAACAAGGTTCAATAAGAATAAGAAGAAGAATCCTGGAATTTAGCGACTTTTTGTTTAACATAGTTGAAATGTTGAAATGAACACTAGAGCTAACTTTATAGGTAGTGAGTAGAATATGAAATACATGTTAATAATGTGAATGAGATGATTATAAGAACCAGAGGAAGATTTTTCTTTTCTCAATCAACATTTCTTCAGTTTGATTATAATTGTGAATTATTATTATTTTATTATGTTTCATAAATCCATTTTGAAAATGAGGATATACTTTTGGTTGATTGTATATGTTCCGAGTGAATTAATTACGAAAATAATTTTTCCTAATTTGAATATAACTCTCATGAATCAACAAATGATTGTGGGAAAAGTTTTCGATGTGCGATGCGTATCATTAAACAGAATTCAATAGATGCACCTGAAAAATGTGTGTTTTATAATGAACCAGAAACTCATTTTGTTCTTCTAAACGAATTCCTTCTGAATAAATGCTTGATGGAATTTATCGTCACTCCCTTCCAAATAACCGACATTATTAAGGAAATACACGAGGAAAAGGGAAAGTACTATCAGTAATGATGTTGCATTTCTTGTTATATAAAACTGACTCATCGAATATTTTGAAAAAAGCTTTATATCCGTCATCAATTGTTCTGCTTTGACATAAAATTACAAGTGCAGTCAGAGGGTTCGTGGTAAATAATTCTATTTACCAGAATAATCAATCAAATATCGGGTAGATTATTCAACAATTATATTATATCCACCATCCTACTATTATTTTTCCCTTTATATTTAGTGGTAATTACAAATGCCCATTGGGAATCGAGAGAAATTGTCTAGTAACTATATTAATAAAGAAATTTCTACAGAAGAGGAAAGTCAGCAATCAAATAATTTCAAAGATAAATAACGTGTTATGAGACAAACATAATCCTTGTTCTTTAATATTAATTGGGTCAGTCGAGATGCAGCAGAGGTTAACTAAAGAGCTTCGGTCTCTGAAGACGGTAACTTGGTTAATGAAACGCGTGTCGGACAGTGCAGTCGGGAGTGTTGGTGTCGCGGCAGTTAACATAACATTTTCACAAATCTTCATATGTCAAAAATCAGCTATAAATGGAAAAAAGGATATTTATTTTTCTCTTCTGTAGTGAATGCATTCAAATAAATTTCGTGAGAGCACTGGAGTGTTAAATAAACGAATGTACCCAAAGATCGGGAGGGCAAGAAGAGTGCAAATAATTCGACCTGTAATAGGGCGTGTTTATCCCGAGAGGTCGTAAATATGGTCGAGAATTCAGCAGACTCGTAAAATCGAACACTCCTTAAAATTAACTGCTAATAAATTACACAAACTTCCAGTCTTCGATTAACGCGCAGTCTTTCGATCTGTATCCACCATGATTTATGATCAAAGATAGTCTGATCTGAATTGCGAGATTCGTGTCATTCCTTTTAGTTTGGCATCATAAGTTGGATGAACTGTGAATAATTCTGAATATCTTTTCTATTGGAAACGAATTTAAATTTTTCTCAAAGCAATGGTTATTTCCCATTCAATATATTTTAGTATATCTACCTCTGTTTACGATTTCCATTTTGCAAATACTGGAAAGATAGAATATAATGTGACCTAGAAAATAGTACATTTCAAAATTTTCAATATTTGAATAATTTTGAAGATATTGTAGTATTTTCTCTTCAACTTATTACAAATAAATGAAGCTTCAAATAGTATTCGAGTAATTTTTTCTTTTAAAATTTGAATAACAGAAATTTTTATGTGGTTTTCTACGAGATAATCGAGAAGAATCATTAATCAGTATCATAATTCTGATTATTTAATCACTGAAATGTCACTTTTAATACTAATTTACTTCTAAAGTTTATATCACGTAGTAATGATTTGTCGTACAATTGGAAGGTTATGCTCCGAGGATCATTAAATGTCACCGAAAAAGAAAATTTATTTTTCAATTTCGCTTAGAACCTAGCGACCTTCCGGCAAAAAGGAAAAAAAGTATTTTGAGAACACAGAACCGGACGAATATATATTTAAATATAAAAAGAGTCACACGTACTTAGTATGCTGATGCAATATATATTTGGAATGGGTAGGGCAAAAATTGTCGGCCGATGTTCTTCAAATACAATTGTTTGATACATCGAGAACTTTCTTCTAGATTTCAGCTTTCATTAAGTAGAGAAAATGATCGACCTATTCACCGCCGCCAGATTGATGACAAAACGGCTCTGATGAAAGAAATATAGAAACCTTTAAACAAACTATTTTGGTACACCAAGGGATTGAGCAATGCCAAATTGAGCTGTAGTTGCTTGGCCTGTGGGCTTTTCATGATAATAAGGCCTGAAGACCACATTATACACTAGATTTGAACGGGTGTAATATTTTTTCGTGCTATGTATGCGGATTTTGGGTGTTCATTCACGTATATACGAGATCTACTTGTCCTTCTTTCTTCCTCGTGGCTGGGGATTCAGTATGGCTTGAGTAAAGGGAACATGCGCTTGGCGAACAACGGCTAACAGCTAATGTTATGTATGCTGATTGATGCCCAATTACGTGGCAAGTAATCTAGTTGATACTTCTGGGTTCTATAAGATATCTTTGGCCACAGCAGAAAAGTTACTTTGTGGTAACTCAGATATGAAAGCATCTCATGTCATACTATACTTTTCTAAGTGAGCAGCTGAACACCAAAGTGTTGGTATTGACGACTAGAAAATCTACACCAACATCAGCGGAAAATTATTTAGGAAGAAAATAGAAACAACATACTATTACGTTTTCTTGAGGAGAAAATCCATTTATCTGTTATTCTGTAACTATTTTTATCACAAACCTCAATGCAGATTTGACATTTATCTTTATTCGGGAATGTTAGTTGATGATTATCATACCACTTGTTACATATAAAGAAATAATATAAAGGAACTCGAAATAATATATTTTAGTAGCTGATTGTTAGGAATGCTTAGAAATTAAAATATCTTATGTGACATAAATGCTGATGCAGTCTAAATATCCTCTTCCGTATTTTTTTTTTGTCTTAACAATACTGGTCCTTCTGTTATTTTCTTGCATATCAACCATGATAAAATATTTCTAAGAGATACATGAACAAAATAATCTACTATACTATACTACTATAATTGAATGCCTAGTGTAAGAGAAATTTTTAAATCAGTAGGGCCCATTTATATTTTGAAAGTAAGGTATTAGATCAAGAGAATTTCACACAAAGATTTTTTATCAATTTGTAATTTTTGATTTGTGTACAACGATAAGCTGTTCAGTTGCAACCAATATCAGATGTGAATGATATCGCTACGTTGAAAGAGTTTTGTAGATTCCTCCATAAATGTATTCCAGGGGTACAAAAAACATGAATTCAAAGCAGTTTTTGGACAATAAATAAAGCTCACTATGTATAACTGAAAGTAACCGGTATCAGATGACAAGGTTACGTACACGTAATGAAGGACAAACACAGGATAATATATCGTGTTCAGTTTTATTCAAGTTCAAGGAATCGTAATTTTATTGTTAGCTCATCTCTGAAATTTAACGTGAAAACTATCTTATGAATTACTAAACATTCGAATACCAAATATTTCACTCATACTCATACAATTTTTAAAAAAGCCTCAAACAAATTAATAATTCCTGAAGATAATGTATATTTCGTATAGAAGTAATTAATATTAAGAAAACATATCATGATAACAAAGAAAATACAAAGGAAATATTAATAAAATACTAATAAGCTAATATCTAATCGGGATATTTTTCTATCCTTATTACGACAGGAATGATTAAGCCAATCTGGTCCTGAACATTCTACAAGCGAATGGAGAAAAGAGTATTTTAAGAAAGCTATAAGTCGTCCTTCCAGCTACAAAGAAAATTACCCATTCACATTTCAACGGGAATGTATCCACTATTTTTTATTCCGAAATGTCCTGCTACGCGATTTTCCTTAATATTATGAAGCCGTAGATGTGCATAAGAAAAGGCCGAGCACTTCCATTGTTGCCACCTGTTTTCTCTATTTAGGTTACGCTTTCGTAAACCTGAAAGAACTAAATAGAGTATAAACCCATCAAATAGTATTTATGACTCTATTTACCAGAAGGGTCGACTGTTGTTGCTCAATATTAATTTGTAAAACATCAGTTAGTCGAACGTATAATTGAACATATTCAATGGATGTTTCTGATAATTGGATATAATACGAGGTGTAATGAAAAAATACAAAAAATTTTTATAGAAGCCAACACTTACGCTGAATCTTTTTCAACTATTATGTTTTACAAGAACCAATGAATTCGAAACCGTTTTATCTTGTCAGTCTGCTACAATAATTACTTCAGATCGTGCGCAGTGCGCAACATACTAATTTTTCTTTCATACCAAACAAGCTCCTAGATTAGTAAAATATATCGATGGCTATAGGTCTGAAACTAAAATTCATATTATGAAAAGGATGCCATTTATGTATCAAGAAATGATCCATATGAGTTTTCGATTCGACATGATTTGCTTATCTATCTTTGGAACGAAGTGGACTTCCATTCCATTGATTGCCGAATAGTTCCTGGGGTGTCGTAAAAAGGCCAAGTTTTATCCCCCGCGACTATCCGTGAAAGAAAATCATCACGTCTTCATTGCGTGCCATAAAACGTGAGCAATATTTCCGACATAGTACATTTGATCACGACCTTCATTCAACTGTCTGACTCATTTTCTATACATTAAATCAGTTATAGAATTTTTTCCTTGAATTTCGTTGATTTACTTTATCTTTATTTGTGTTTAGAAAATAATCTGATTTCACAAGAGGCTGCGTTTTCAATTGAGGCTGGCATTATAAAGGAGCTCTACAAAGAACCCTTAGGTAGCAGCGATCTGATCTGCTTAAGTAAGAGTAACGTTCGCACATGTTCGGACTCGTCTGCTGCTCGCCTCACTTCACTCAGACTCGTCCAACAAAGTAGTATTTCAGCCGCGGCGTACACAACATTTTTTAGACGACGCATAAGAATGCAACAAGAATTTTATATTTGTTGAGTTTTGGATATTTGTTGATGTGAACATATTGTTTTATTGCGAGAGTACTTTTAATCATAGAGTATGAAGAACATAAAGTAGAACTTTTCCAGATTTTAGATTTTTGTGAAAAATAAGCGAGCACTACGTTTTCCGTTGGGTTTTTCGCCTTTTTCTAGTGACACCACTTCATAAAGAGCTCGTACTGTTTTTCGTACCTTACACGAGATTTATCCGGCAACGAATTAAGAAAGGCCGCATTACTTTCTTCAGTGAGATCAGGTGGCGTGGATTCGAGTAACTTTTCATCGCTGATGTTTTAAGGTTACGTAAAATCATCAAAGTGAAACTGTCAACTGTCATTATTGAAGTGGCTAGAGTCACATTTAAGGAAGTTAAAGTTGTCTACTCCAGAGCGTACCGAAAGTGTTTTGCGGCACGGAACTGTCACTTTCACTACATGGAACACTCAAAACGCAACTTTCAGAGGACGTCGTCTAAAAATATTGTTTGTCAACGGAATCAATACGTATTATATGATAAAAATTAGCAGTAGATTTCTAAGAAATAAGAAGTAGAGAACAAAAAACACTGATTCTCTTATTTCATAAAAATCAAATATATAACGTTTTTTCCCAATTTATGTTTATTAAATAAATACATTTTTCTATTATTTCCTATTTTATTTCAACATGAAACTTCGCCATATATATAAAATTCTTGATCGATTAGACAACTCTACGTTTAAGTAATGACGACACCATTCAGAAGAGTAATGTCGAGAATGTGATGAGTTGACCAAAGTAATGGTTACCCGGTAGCTATTATCAGCTTTCATCTTTCAGCCACGTAAAAACTGTTATGGTTGAAGGGAAAATTGCCTAGGTGGTAACTTTTTATGATAACGAGTAAACATTGTCCCAGCATTTATTTTTGTCATGAAAGCAAGATTGCCGGAAAAGTGGATGAGATGAGGTAGGTATATAAGTTTATAAAAAGATATGTGTGCAAAAACAGTATATTTTTAAAACGGATAGCGTTTTCGTTCAACTTAATTTTATTAGGATCCCTAGTTTGAAGTGAAAAGAGTTGTTATGGGAGAAAAGGTGATGTTGAACATAGCATATCGTTTATGTCTCCATTTTGTTACTAAGTTAAACTTATCACGCAACAAGATAATCTTCTTTCACAATGTATTCATTAATTTCAATAATTATTGAATCTCTTGTATAATTTTCAATCATTTAATACACCATAGTTCTATAACAACGCTGAAGCCGCAATGAAACCTCATAAAAATTGAGTCAAATTTCAATAGTGTATTTTCAATTATTTGTAGTGTCTGCTGTGTTTATAATTGAAATATTGATTCAAATGCTTCGAAATTTGCTGACATCTAAGGCTCCTTTCACACCAAACGAATCCGAATCAATCTCGATCACTCCGAATCAAATTGAATCTGATTCGTCATCTCCATTCTTTCACACCAGCTGAATCAACCTGAATCTATAAAAATAATTTGATCTTCTTTTTGTTTTCCTTCTTTTAGTTGCTTTTGAGCTATCATCATGGACGCAGTTGTTTTAAATGCAATAGTGTTTCGTAGGAGGCAACGACGGAAACAGAAAACAAGAAAAGTGTGAGATATCTGTTGCTGTGATTTTTATCACTGGCGTCATAAATCGCACTATTTTCTTTAACTTTTAAAATTAATAACTCCACATCCATCACGTATGGTTGTTGATTCAAGACTGACCGGACGAGGAATCTGACAGGTTGAATCAAGTGCGACCTCGAATCAAACCCGATTAAACCAGATTCGTCTGGTCTGAAGGCGGGAAAAGAGTGCCCTCACATTTAAACGGAGCGCTCGAAGCCGAATCTTGGTCAATCAGATTCAACTTGATTCGGAGTGATTCTGATTGATTCGGATTCGTTTGGTGTGAAAGGGCCCTAACGATCACTCAATATTTTCTCTCTAAATTGAACCAAAATTTATGAACGTAAATATGCATTCTCGACAAAATTTGCAGTGTGTTCTATTGTGTGACAGAGTAGATAATGATCTAAAGAAATTTTCGGCAGCAAATGTTGGGAGTGATATGCTCATAGCTACGTTATATTTCTTCTCTTTCTCACAACAAGAAATTTTATCAAATTATATAGATAAGATATTTACTTATGACGCTAAATATTCTGTGTATGAATTTCTAGTGAATTATTCATTTTGTTCAGTAAAGTGAGGAATATTAGAAATTATCGATTTGGTGCGATCTAGGAATATAAATTTATGCTTTTCTCAATTTTCTAAAATATTTCTGTTTAATATATTATGAAAAAGTTGTCCTTTTGATTTTTTGATATATTAGCTATACATAAATCTATCATTCTCTCAAATTGCATAAATACAACACTACCTATCGCGAAAATAGAACGGTAAACCAAAAAAAAATTACTATTATTATTACAATTATTATTACAATTCATATTCAAAATAGGCAGTCTATGAATGTATATAAAAAAGGTTATAATATAATGATTATCTTACATTCGAACGCTCCCTCTCAATATACTCCCCTCCTATCGTCACACACCTTTCAATACGTTTTTATTCATCGATCGAAGCAGATATTTTTCTAACCTTTCAAGGAAATTTGAGCAGAGCCGTTAACGTAAGAGCTTTTGGTCAGGAGTCAGATTTTTGGCATTAACTTCGCACAGACTTGTGTCGTGTGTAAAACCTCGTGTAAAATTTTTCTGTTTTTTTATCGGCGTTTGAAGCGTTGAAACAGTCATAGGACGACCTGAGCGCTGGTCATCTTCAGTGCAAAAAATTGTCCCCATAAGCCTCTTACAACAATGTATAGTACTAATTCGGAGTTGTTTTCAATTTAACGAGAAATTTGAGATTGATACGTTGTTCCTGTTTTTCGTCACACATGGTTTTCGGCACGAGAAAAAAACTCGTTCGTTTCAAACCGCTATTGCACAAATACTACTATAATAGTGACGAAAACGTGTTTTGGGACGTGCATCTCGTTTTTTACCCCACCCGTCTAAGGTGCCCTTTAGGTGCGTAGGTCTCGTTATTTAATAGTCAGAACTCGTAGATTTAATTAAAATATAAAAACTGTCACTGATTGAAATAAAAAAAAAATGTCAGTGTTAAAAGGAACATACTTATTTCACACGATAATGCTCAAGTTCGTCATACGGTTTTCATTCCTATTTACTCAAATGATAATTTGGTGGGTAGGTTATAAAAGAACATACATGGATAGCGGATATCATAAATTAATTTTTTCATGTGCGGCTATATAGAAAATCGTGTCTAACAAAAGCCAACAAATTAAATCAAGGAATCTGATAAGTAATGAAGTACAAATACTTAGAATTTTAACAAATTCATTTGAAGGTCGAATATTTGTTTTTAATGGGAAAATTTCCGTAAAATGTGAGGAAACATATTAATCAATTGAAAAAATAAAATATTGGCGGAATGATTCAACAAAAATAATCAGTTTTATTCATCATATAGATGATCTTCAATAATTCCTGTCCAAATACTCGGTAATTTTCATAAACTCACAACCAAATAAATGATTCATTCACTAGTCATTCAAATAAAGAGTATTAATTATGAAGTTTTCGAGATAAATTTCGTCATATATTATGTCATATAATTGATTGATAATTGAAAAACGAAATATTATTAAATATAAAGGAAATATATAGGGTATCTCATTTTGAAAAGGTATTCTTGCTTTTGAATGGATGGAGAGATAAGTAGATATCACTATATTTTGCAGATAAACAGCACGTTGTTATATAGAATTTAAGTTAAGAATTTCCAGTTTCACATCATTTATCGACCGTATATGTTTCTGAGAAAATCACTCAGAAGGGATATTTAGCATTGAAACTTCTCAAAACTATACTCCAAAATGTCAATTCCATATTCTAGACACCTGTTCTATTTTCCAAGTTATTTTACTTGTAAACCAACTATTAATTTTTTTTATGTTCTAGATAAAAAGAACAAATGTACTAATATTTCTTCCAATACGAAAAACCTACTCACGAATCTGAGTCGTCATAATCGCTGATTCAATAGAACAGTTTCTCTCAGCATTTGAATACAATTTGAAGTCGACATGAATTCAATAAACACCAATCTAAGAACAGATACATCTCTATTCGTTGAATCTTCGGGGGGCGCAATGATTTCGTAATAAGGAACTGCAAGCTCCTATAGCCTGTATTTTCTCCATAAAATATCACATCCATTGTCGAACACGACTATTGAAAATTATCAAACAATGAGAATCTATTGAACGTGTTATTGAAATGCAAGTCGATCCAGAATGTTTATATCTGAATTCATTCTATTTCTTCACATTTTGTGATTTAACCACGAGTTCAACATTTTCCTAAGTATATTTCGAACTATATGAAATTTATACAAGAACTTAGGTATTAAGTCATTCAAAATATTTAATTATAATTTTATGAACCATCCACAAGTGTGCATAAAACCTTCAAGAATGGTCTTGAAAGTGAGGAACTCGCCAATGTCATCGGTTGTCGGTTGAAGGATCGAAAATTAGACGAACTAAATATCAACCGCCAAACCATTAAGCAAATTCTCAGTCAATATTATATGATAATGAAGTTCAGTGTGAAATGGTTTCAGATAGATGTTCATAAGAGCAAACACAACACCAAATATCAATGGCAGAAAGTATTTTCAGTACGATTCCGAACTGAAGTTCCACAATCACCCATTACTACTAAATGATCGGAAAACAAAGAAACTGAAATGACGACGACAAACATGGAAACGATACTCATCTGCATTTTCCGTCGCGAGTTGGTCCATAACGAAATGGTTCCGCCTAAACAGGCTAGGGATCAAATATCCTATCGCGAAGGATTTAAAAAGACCAACAGAGTTCACCAAATATCGCGAATAATCACGACAATAGAACCTGCTACTACGCATTATTGAGAGTTACGCAATTTGTATCAGAATCAAACTATTGTGGCTAGAGTGCTGTCAGAAGTTGTCATAATACTTCCAGAATTGCTACAATGCCTGGCATAATTGCCGTGTATAAATTTGGAAGAAATTACGTTGGAAGAGATCATGTTCAAATATTTCAATATATGTCAAATATTTTAAATATGTTGTAGCAAAATAAGAATACAACTAATGAAGAAAAATGTATGAAATAATATAATATTTGAAAAACTTTTATAGAGAATTATATATGAATTTAGAATTCAAAAAAGAAGTCATTTCGTTTTGGGAAAAACAAATAGTATTCACAGAAATATTTGACTCTAATGGAAGACATTTACTCGTGATTCGATAAAAGAAAATGAGTTAATTTATCAAGTAAGAGAAAAAAAATCGCACTAACTATAATTCAGGGTTGCATTAAATCAACGGGAAACTCCGGAACTTCATCGTCCGAGTCATAAATTTGGTAAGCGTAGTAAAAAAGAGTCCGTCGCAGTCGGTTAACAGTTAAATCTTTTTTCTTGACATGATAGCAGTTAGGGTCATTTCAGGATAAGAGTTTTGGGTACGTATTTGTTTAGTTTCTGTTATCGAAATGATGAGACTCTAAACGTAACAAATAAAAGTTATATCTACTAATAAATTTATCAACAACGATTTCACAAAATTATCGGCAATATTCAAATGCAAAATAATTTATGGGAGAAGTGAAAACAAACCGCCTTCTTTCTTGATTATCAACCATTATAAAAAAGTATCTGGCGGTTTGGGTAGAAGCGTAAGCTACTCCGAAAACTAAAATAAATCAGAATAGTGTTTAAGGGAGTGCGACCACTCCTCTCTTCAGCTCCTTTAATGATAGTAATTCTATTCAAAACATCTTAATCTAGTGGTCGTAATCTTTAATTCTAAAATTTTTACGAAAATGTACTTACTTCAGATTTTATTATATTCCATTTAGAAATTGAATAAAATTGTATTGCAGTAAACTGCAGATTTGAAAGTTTCTGAAAATAATATAAATTATACTTTCTTGAAATTTTTCAAATTTGGATGTTTTTGAACAAAAACTGAACGTTTTTTCTGGTATTTGCTTCCACTATTTCTATTGTCTATACTTGGCTATATTTTTAACTTTATTCTTTATCATTTTACTCATTGTATCCACTTTTTCATAGTTCTTCTTATTTGTGTATCTGCCTTCTATTTACTGCGTGTTAATAAATAACTTATCTTGCTGTTTATTACCAATGTGTGTCTTATACTTAGTCATATCCGTTAGTAGGTAATTCCTTTTTTCGATGCTTTTTATGCCATTTTTATGGAATAATACTATACATTTCGGTATTCTCTTAACAATTTTTGAACGGTATGTTGTTCTTTTTATGCCTTTCCAACAACTCTTTACTGTACTGCCCATAAAGCACAATTTCCTCCTAATTTAACGACATTTTCTTTTTTGAGGTTTTTTAAAATCACTATATTTTCTTGTTAGTGCTCGAGTTTTTATTCGATCAGTTAGCCTTCTTTTCCATATACGTTCTGTTTTCTATGATTTTCTAGTTTTTAAAGTTTATACAAAATCCCATTCTCCCTGTACTAAAAATTTTTGCATACAGTGCGCGTTTGATTCTTGTTGTGATTTTCATTTTCTATATAAGTTTCCTGTACTTATACTAATTTACGGTACTGAGTATTATCCTCATGGTGGCCATCTGAAAATCGAAAGAGGTACACCTTTGATTAGATTTTTATTCTTTAGTTATTAATTAACAATTTTTTGGCTATGATTTGAATCTTTGGTGTGATTGAGTGATTTGATGAGTGGTTAGTTTCCTTATTTTGTGATATTCAATGTACAAAGTTCATCATCAATCAGTTCTACATCAATGAAATTATTTATGTAGATCAAACAAAACCTCTAATCAAGTGTACTTCGTATCAATTGGATTCAAATATAATTTCCATGATTCACCGTTTGTATACTTTATGTGTGTCTTGGGCACTCGCTACTTTTATAGACATTTAGTTTGAAAAGCAACAAAAGAAGGAGTTGAAAATGTTATTGCCTACAGCCATTCGCCATCGATAGTTCTAGAATTCTACTTTTCATAAATTCTATCGACGCACGCAAATAAACATGTTCCACTACTACACCAACATTATCAATTACACTGTCTGACGCGAGTTTCGTTAACCAAGTTAACATCTTCAGAGACTGAAGGTAAACTGTCTTACATTACGTTAGATAGTGTAATTGTGAGTGTTGGTTTAGTGGTAGTGTAAACAGTGTGTCCAATATGAATATCACCAACGGTTCTGAGAATTCCAACTTTATCATGTTTCAAAATTTTCTGCTCACGTTACTCAAATTTGTATTTGATACGAGTGGTCGTCGGTGAAATGTACTATATATTCTAGTACGAATGGTTTGATAAAACAATGATTAAAAAACATATTTTTGAAGCTTCTGACGAATTCTATAGCTTTAAAAACCGATCTTTCGACTATGAACAAAGAAAAACTGCCAAAGAATGATTAGTAATATGATGCATCACAATTCCACGGAAATATAATTAATATTTCAGAAACATTATCACACAAAATAAGTAACATTACTGTCAATAAAGTTATTATTGATTCATTGGTATTCGAAGAATAAATTACATGTCATTTGCCGATTTATAGTTGACCGAACCCAATAGTTATGATTTTATAATTTTGTCAGGTACGTTAAGGTGACTAACTCTCAATTGCCCGGACGTGACCGAACCAAAATAATTTGTTAGAGTCAGTAAACTAATTTTTCTTTCCCGCCGCAACATTTTACGCAATTCTAAACTCTTTTAATAAAAAATAAGAAAATTCCCATTTATTGTTAAAAACTGCTTCCAAAATTCTCATGTTTGATCCAATAACTTTGCAAACGGCATCGAAATCAGAGTAATGTAAAAACAAAACAATAGGTGGAAAAGCAGCCGACAGTGATAGTGCGAAGGAAAAAGTGGCAAAATCGGTTGATTATCGAAACGTGCATCAGATAGTGCAATTGTGACTGTTGGTGTAGTGGTAGTGTGAACAGTGTGTTCAGTATGAATATCACCAACGGTTCTTAAAATCTAGCTTAGATGACCAGGGTACAGAAATGGAATACAATACCAAGCGGTCCAATTAAGTACTACTGACAAAACTAAATATAGGCGATACTAAATTAGCGATGAAGAAGATCCCCGACTTAACTGTACATCTTACAAGATATTTCTTCTTTGTAAATCACTTTGAAAAACACAAATGCATGACTTCCAGAATCTCTAATCTTCACTTTCCTCAAAGTAATAATTTAGTTTGTCCCTGTAGTTTCTGTGTACAGTAGAGCAAACAACATTATTAAAGGCTGTTGTGTTCACTTCAAAGCTGCCACCAACTGAAACTACTACTTTTTCATTTGCTACTGTTTTACTGCAGGATATTTTATGCATCTTAGGCCACAATAAAAAAATAAATGAAATATTACGAAATATAGTTAAAAAAATCACCAGGTCACAAGAAGATTAAATTTGGTATGGTCACCAAAACCCACAATTACGAGATCTTAAAGAAAACGATTAGCTCAGCTGCATTTGTGCATGGTTGTAATCAAAACATATTGCACTGCACGTTAACTTGCGGACGTAAGTTGTAACTTTTCCTATTTAGGTATCTAGTTTATCGAAATTTAAATAAAAACATCATGCAGTTTAAAAATGAGAACTTTTGATATATTTACTATGGTTGAACTGAATTTCAACATATTATATTTGAAGCAGTTACTAACCGTTATGAACGAGAAGAGTTGAATCCCTCGCTAGCGCCAACTCTGAATCAGTCAATGTTGCGTCCGAAGCGTTCTCTGACGTAGGAGTGTCACTCAAACCAGCTGGTTGTTGATAAAGAGGATGTTGGTAGGTATTGTGTGAGGAATTGTATCTACGAGGTGAGTCTTCACCTTCTGAACCACTCAGACTATACGCCGGGTACAAACGCCCTTTTCCTGAAACAATAAAGTATGTTACATTATTTGAAATTCTAATTCTTGGAAAACCCTTACTTTGCATATTAATTTGTTTTCAGTATATGCATAATTCACGCAAGTATGCTCAGAAAATTCTAGCCAAAATAAATATTATTCATTCTTAACAAAAGGATTCCAGATCGAGTGCAGTTTTTTATGTAAGCGTATACGAGCATCGGATTAAATTGCATGTAAATAGATGAAACAACAATTAGCGATATCTGTGATATTTTGAAAAGTAACAAATCAATTAAAAACAAAGCAAAAAAATTAGAATAAAATTTAAATCGTGTTAAAACGTTAATCTTTTAATAAATTTTCATGCTCGGCAAGAGCTATAAGTCGCATGCTGCTAAACATACTGATTATGGCTGATTATATGGGTGGACAAAAAGAATTTTAGTTCTTCCGATTCAATAGCGGAAAAAAGCAGTTGGCCCACTTATCAGCACTCTTTATTTTAAATAATTTGAATCCGTTGTGAAAATTTTCTCCTAAAATAAGAAAGGGATTAATTTCTATATATAATTTGAATACATCTCTGAAAAATAGAAGTTAATTGAGTGTTATCACTGAAATAGCAGCCGGACGCATATTTTGGACTTAATTAATATAATCGTGGAGTTGAAAGTGCTCAAAGACGACGAAAACTCTAGGGGCAAGAACAATAGTATTATATCAAGGAATAGCTTTCCTAGTAAGCCCAACGATGCCTCAATTTATCAGGCGGAAGTAACGGCGTATCACTATTATGTGGAAGAAATTAAAACCCGCTAAAAATGTATCGTTCAATTGCTCTCTTCGCAAACAACCAAGCAGCGGCAAAACATTTTATAGAGGTTAACTTCAATATAGTACTCTTCACAGTGGCATGGTTAAAAATTAAGCTGTATTAAAGCCATTCGTTCGACTGGAACCTTTTGCATTGGGAAGTGAATTAAGCTACAGCCTAACTAGCTATTATTGGTTGCGGTGGATGGCTTTACCAGGTCAAATAAGAGTATACTATCATGATTAGAAGAGAGGAGGGTGAATAATATTCACAACAATAACTAGTGATTGACGAGAAAGGAAAATAAATATATTTTTTGTTAAGGAAATTAGTGAGTAATCATATACTCAGCACTAATATTGAAAAATGGAGGGATTAAAAAGGGAAATAATCTTGGTTTTATACCAAAAATAAATTATTATATGAAATTCATTTTGCGTGTTTCGATTTTATTTTCCAAATTATCAAATTATTTAGGGGGATGAGATCAGAAGACCTTTTAGGCTACTTTATAAAATGCCATTTTTCAGCATGACTTTATTAGTATCTAACTTATTCTTCTTAATAACTAACATCATATTGTGCAGATTTCCGGATGTATCTACAAGAATTTCGAATAACTATGAAGAATTAATAAATGTAGAATTTATTTGTAATTTAAAACATTAGAAGAAGCCTTATGGCAATAAATCCTGCTAATAGAGTAGCTATGAAGATACTGAGAGCTTTATGGATGCCAAAAATTGCATCAAATTCACCGCGCAGTGGCAGGATGCTCTTTTGACCTTTTTTGGGAAGTATATCAAGTACTTCGCGTTATTCTTGATTAACAGTCTGTTTAGATGGAAGGAACTCAACACGGATCACTTCACGGCAGTAATAGAAACAGGATAGAATCGTTTCCACTTTCGACTGGCTTATACAAGCATTTTTTGTTATGGACCCTATAATGACAGCTACTGTTAACTCTTTTGCAATATTTAGTTTGTCTGTTATCATCAGTGCTCATTTCGACCAGAAATCTTAATCGCGCTTCATCATAGTATAGGTTATAGCTTTTTATAGTAGAAATTTCGTTGTTACTAGGTTATCAAATGCCCTCAACAAGAATAATTTCCTAAGCTACAATAATGGAAATATCAGCTTCGCTACATTATTAAATATTTTCCAACAAATTAACTTATACGGAGTGTTTGTCGCATGGAACCAAAGATTTGTTTGTGTGGCTCTTACACAAAGTTTTTTCCGGAGTTTCACGGTAGCTCAGATTATTTTTCCGTATTTTGAAAATTACTGTCGTAGTTTCAAATCATCATAGCTTTTTATTTGACGTTCTAATACCTTAAAATAACTTTTCCTTGTTTTCTGTAATGTCATATCTTGGGTTACAAGTTATATCCCAACTCAGATATATTCGACAACGTTTTTGACAGATCTTCAGAAGTAAACTATCTCAAAGTAATTACTGAAAGTACGGATCCTTTAAACAAAACTATCAACTAACCTATTACGTATTAGTTTATCAATATAGGCATCTACTTTAACCTGTAAATCAATAGATATTTATATACGAGTAAAGTTACTTAAAAAATAATTATCAGAATTATGATGTCATATGAATGAATAAAATTAAAATACGGTGTCCTAAAGTACGTCCTTTGAAGCTTCCGCTAAAGCAGTATAAAATTTTATGACTACAAAAATTCGATCACAATGATTTTCAATAGACAATAAAAGAGTTTTAAATATTCGCATATTTTAAAAAGCAATAAACAACTTTCAACTTCCGCACGATTTTATAGCATTTAAATTGACTCAGTGTTGTATGCAAGGCGTTCTTTTATATTATTCGAATCGGTAAATTTGAATGAGAATTAGATTCTACAAAGAAAATGATTGTGAATAAATTTGCTTGTTTTATACATTCTTTCTTCAAACTTTCAACACATAAACAGAGTTCTAACCATAACTGAATAAAATAGATTATTTTATTATTAAATCATGCTTGGGACAGGGTATGATTTTGAGATTATTTTCTATTTACCAAGGAAACATTAGATCAATCTCATAGATATATCTATTCAACTTTACGCGTGAGAAGGGGAAATGAAAGTCAATGACATTCCTCAATATTGGAATGTTATTTTAATAGGGACGGAGATACTACGACATAGAGTTCTCCTACTAATACTTCCTGCTTTTCGCTAACGTAGGTTTCCAATGGTACCCAAGTCAAAACGCGTGGAAGAAAAGCTTCCAAAAAACTCAACCTCAGATTATTTACTAGTTTCTTCCGCGAGACAGCAATGAAAAAATCATTTACAAAAAAGAATCATTGATTCATAGTTTTGTTCATAATCAAAATGTAGCTAGTGAAATATTTTATGTGGATAATATTTTCGACTTACAACTAATATTATTTGGGTTACAGTGCGAATGAATAATGGATGAAATGGAAATGCCAATTTATCACCACGTTCTTCCACTACCCAGAAGAACATCTCGTCCCACCTAAAGTAGCTAAAAAGTGAAACGTATGAAATTTCGTTTAAAAAAATCCTTCAAAACCAGAAATATCGATAAAACGATTCATAATTATGAAAAAAAGATTCAAAAACTAATTCAACAAAAACAAACAATTAACTAAGTCCACTGTTTAGTGTTACCATTACACAAACACTCACAGTGTCTGTGTGTAACCGAGTTATTGTCTCCAGAGACAAAAGGTAAATTACTTACTTACTTAAAATGATTTTTCCGGTCGAACTGTTTCTCGTTGGTAAAGGTTCATTAGCGGGAAAAGTAGTATACATTGGTAGTTCAAGTTTCAATTTACCTGTGGCCTTAGAAGACGATTAATTGGTTATCGAATCGCGTATAATCGTGAGTGTTGGTGTGGTGGTAACAGTCAGCAGTGTGTTGGGTTTGAATATCACCAACAGCTCCAGAAATTCCAAATTAAGAGCTTGTTGTTCCACTTTGCTAGTGTCAGCTTCATAATTCACATTCATGAAATTTGTCACTTTTTTTTCTTGTTGTGTAAAATATCAATATTTGATATAGATTTTTATACATCTTGTATATTCTCCGTGATATTATTGATAAATATACAGAGGTCCACATAAGTCAGGCAACGTTTTGTCCATGCGGAGGTCTCGTGGGTAAGTTATCTGGAAATGCTCGAAGATTTCCGTGGGCAAATGGACCACCAACCAACAATCGCGAACATCTGTCATTTCATGCAGGATGGAGCTTCGCCGCACCACGTGTTATGCGTGCGGGAGTACCTTAATGTTTATTTTGGAGAATGGATAGGCAGATAAGGATTCGTTGAGGATAATGCACCCTTTCCGATCTGCAATTGAATAAGAATTTGAAACTCCTTCGTGGACAGCTTGACATTCTTCGCCGGACCTGCCTCTCCGTTGAAAAACGTTGTATTGATCAAGATGGGCATCAATTTGAACACTTACTGTAACACTTTTTTAAATTCCTCTTGTGACTTTTTTTAATAAATTCATTTTGACGTTGCGCTGCATTTTTTCTCTTTATGCTTATTTGCTACCTGACTATTATCTGACTTATACCCGTTGATTAACAATATGAATGTGTTCAAATTAATTGCGTTATTTTCCAAACAACCCAACAACTTTTCACAAAAAATATTAGTAAACAAAATTTTACTTGAAAAATGATGGCTTCAACATAATCGTGTTAAGGGTACAAAGAAAACAAGAAGAATTGATATGAAAATGTTGTATAGGGGACAAAAGCTATAGATGGTTGAAAGTCTTCTATACACATTATCAAATTATATCCCGGAATGGAATGAACTTTCGATTGGGGTGGATAGGATAATATTTTCCATAGAAAAGCAATTTCAAATTTAAATTTAAATAGAAAAATGGAGGAAAGTTTAAGGGATGAGGCTGGATGGTATAAGGATATACTGAAAATTTTAGAAAAATCGATGAATACGTCATAGAAGATGTGATAAAAATGTTTTATTGCGAAAATGAAACGTGGAAGGAATATTTGATAACCGCATCAAGACAATAGAAGATGATAAATAGTACTGTATAATACAGTTGTGGCGAAGAAAAGTTATACCTCAATTTATAAAAATTTTTTCTTCAAAAATTCAAATGTATGGCCAATATTATTAAACCATCTAAATTAACTATTTCTTCAAAATATTCATTCTAACAATGTGTAATCAGCAGAAGTCCGAGTAACTATCCCATTCTTCAACGAGCTCAAAAATTCCATAATCCCACAACCTCTTCGATTATGAAAAGAGCTAGTTCTCTACAGTGTTCTTCAGTTTCTGTTCCCAGTTGAAACGTTTCGTTTTGAGAGGACGGAAGGTTTCTTAGAGAGTTTCTTAGCTGACCGAACAGATTTTAGTAATACGTACAGACTGTAATTCGGATTCTTAGACTACTTCAGCTTAAAAATGTTTCCAAATTTTTCATAATTTTGAGAAATTCAAAGTGTAATGAAACTTCAACCTGGAATACGCATGGTGTTGTACCAGCTTTCGTCATTTGTGACGATCGGTTTCAAGAAAGCAGTCTATTCATGATACTGAAGTTGCAGTGTTGGTACAATACACAGATCCCTTTGTGTTTTATAGAGCTCCTTCAAAACCTACTACTCTCACACCTTCTGGCAACCTATCCTATTCTGAATAATTCTGCTTAATATTTAATATTTCAATTTAATTTTTTGTGTTTATTGCTGAGATCCGTCGATGAATACAGGTTGATTCAACATCTTCCGGAGTCAGAAATCTGATATCACCTTGCTGTTCCTAATTCGCCAAATTTTGCAATGTGAACTCCACAATGTCCTCACACGCACTGCCGCACTTTTGGACAGAATACAGAACCCTTTGCTTTTCTTTTGCATCATTTGCAAGCGCTATTACATGCAATTAACTAAGCCGAAAACTCCATTCGCATATAGTCTGAGTATGTTATCGTAAAGCGCTAACTAAGCGAAACTAATGAGGAGTTATTCCGAAGAAATTTTTTGATGTAAGGACACAAACAAAGAGCTTCTTCCTTGACACTTTCACAGGAGCTTCTTCATAACCAACAAAAATGGTCTGGATTAAGCGTTTGTGACTCTTTACTGAGAATTGTATTGGCTTCTCCATTTTCTTTGTTTCGTGTAAGATAATTCGCCTTGCGGTATTTGTCGTCATTCGGCTCTCGGCTTTTGAAATGTTCTATAACATTTTTTCCTTTTTGGAAATAAATAGCATCCGCGCTGGCCAAGTTGTTGATGTGAAGTTGAACCAAACATTAGCAGAGAAACAAACATCCACAGATATCTACAACTTTGTCTGTCTGATGTGGTATCAATGATTTAACTTCAAATCTTGTTTCACTTTTTAAGATTCGATATCCATCTATAAATTCTGGGAAACAACTATAATCATTTCAAAAACCAGCTCAAATTAATGATTATGTCTACAGTATTCTCCTTGGTACTTATTTCACGAACCTGGATTATTTTAAAACTGATCTAAATTCGTCCCTGAACAAATGAAGATCTATTAAAACATAAGAGTAACAAGGTCGTTAATAGAATCGTAAACTGAACGCTCACCATATGTTTATCAAAAACCAAAAACAGTTGTATCGCTCGTAAAGGAACTTTTTACTTTCAATTTTATGGAATTTGGAAAAGAAAGAATTTTGAGTGCTTTTATCGTTGAAAGTCTTAAAGATTGTTTCTTTTTTTATGTTTCGGAGAAAGAAATATATCTTTAGCGATGAAATTCGAATATTACTTTTTAGTTCGTTTTTAGGGGTTATCTGTGATAAGCTTAAAATGGAAAGCCAGTTAAAAATAACAACTCAATTCTTATTAACATCAACAGTTATCACTGAAGACACTTAAAAACAAATAAAAGAAGAGCTGTGGAGAATAAATTTTACGAATAAATTGACTACATTCATTAGGTCACTTACTTACTTTGTCTAATGAAAGACAAAGAAAGTCCACATTAAAATTTGTAGTTGTATCTTTTCTAAACTTTACTTTCTTCTTATTTACATCTTCAAACATTGATACCGTGCAATTTATTTTAAATTTGATGAAGATATATGACCGACATACAAGGTCGGATCCAAAATTATGGAGAATTATTTTTCATAGTATCAATTGTTTATGCTGCATATAGTTTCTCTCATATCGTAATGTATTTAGGCATATTCAAGCTCATTTTGAGTTATTGTATAATAGCCGCCTTCGTAAAATCGTATTTGCAGTGTCTGTCCTGAAACGGGCATCTTGAACAATGCATTAACAATCAAGCTTTGTTTCATGTTTCAAAAAAGCACAAGAAATATTAAAATATAGTTATGACTATTACTTTAAGACTCAATACCCTACAATTGTACAATTTTCAAAGTCATCGTCAATATTTTCTTCGGTTGTTAGGGCATAGTTTACATCAATATTTACAGATTTACATGTTTTGTGAAGAAACTAAATCTATTTGATTCACCGTTGACAGTCTCTTCATATTCTTATTATTTACCAAATTAATTTCCATACGATAATTCTCTCTGAAAATAAGAAATGTGTTTTGAATTCATCGTTGATGTGAGTGTTCTGCTAGACAAGGACAGGAGGAAGAAAATTCTTTTATATTTTACTTTGGTTTTTAATAAAATAATTGTTCGTATTTTTTCATCACACCTAAAATTGATAGAAAAACTGAATCTTGATAATCCAAATTTGATCCATGTTTAATATTTCAGTTTTCTATCGATTGATTTCATTTATTTTCATTTGCAACGTACCTTCTTTACAGCCGCCTCCAACACTATATCAAAAGCTTTTCATGATATAGCAGGTGCATCTAAAAACTCAAATATTTGGACAAATTGTTCAATAAGATATGTATTTATTAAGTAAAATTATTTTCTCAATAAATAAAGAGTTGAATGATTCAACTGTCATTTTCAGTATACTTCTCCAGAATAATAGCCTAATAAAAATTTCAGTTTTTACACACCTTGGAAATGTCACGAGAAAAAATTAAGTCAGAATCGAATCGACTAGAGAAGAATGATTTTTGAACTTGTAATTGAAAACATTGAAAAACAACACCTTAAATGATCTTGACATTTTTGTGGAAAGAAGAACAATAGACCAACAATGAAGATTTGGCAAGATAGAGAAACGAAAAGGAGGAAACAATAACGCCCAAAAAAATATTGGACAAACACAATTGTTAAAATGATGGGAGAAAAAAATAACATGGACAGAGACTATGACAAAGAATAGAAATAGAAAAGAGTGGTGGAAATTTATGCATGAACAAATAGATACACATATCCGACACCTACAGCAGATACATACCAAATAAGCACCAATGGTTATTCTCAAAAACGTATCAATCTAGACAGGTAGTGTCAGAAAAAATACGAATTTGCTAATATTCTCCTATCAATTTTCTTTATTTGCAACAACATCCCTTGCCACAACATCAAATATCAATATTAAGAAATGAAATTAATCATTTAGTTGTTGAAAGAAAATAATTATTTTCACCTTAACCCCAGAATGTTATATTAAACGTTATTATTTTGGCCTGTACAATTGATAGTGCTCGCGCTGTCCTCATAACGCAGTCTGCCATTTAGCTCGTACATAGACTCGAAGTTTTGTTACTACATGTCAAAAGAGAATCATCCCAAACGTATGTGGTAAGCTGTATTCAAGACAGGTTAACATCGTGCAAAATTTGTTGCCCACTGGCTAGACTGTATCGGAAGTTAAAACAACGGAAATGAATCTGAAATAATTTATATCAACGCAAACGATTCTTTGCGTATACAATAAATCAATAGGCTATTTTTGTGGATGAATTTATCTTCAAAAAACAACAAATATCCTGATCTATATGAGAAATAGGAGACATTTCAGGCTAATACTACTAATCAGTTAACGAAGATGCGTACACTATATTTACTCTTCTAACTAAATATTAAAATGGTGTGATGAAGATAATGATGAAGGTAAGTGATGGGCAGCTGCTGACTATAATTTTTAATATTTTATGCATTGATTTGTTGTTGTTAATTTATCCATTCAGCGTTGAAAAATTACTATAATTACTACGGACGCTAGAAACTGGATGAAAAGTTGACAGACGTGTTGCGTATATAAAAGAATGAAAACTATTACGAATGATTAAAATAGGTATTTTTAACAGCTCTTCATCATAAATTCTCTCTTATACCATATGACTTTTCGTTTTGCTACAAAAAAAATGAGATAATGAGTTTTTATCATAGGCGTAACATACTGTACTTCTTTAACGCAATGAAAATATTAATTGTGCCAATTTGAAAAATAATCTTAATATGTTATTTCAGTAATTATCTAAAAATCAACTTCCACCCCGTATTGACTTGCGGTTATGGGGAGTGTTAGAGTTTGGTTAGGTTAGGTTAGGTTCTACTCAAGAACACTATTTATACAACATATTTCTGTGCTCTTTTAACATCTCCGCCGTCACACCCCTTTATCCTTTTTTTACTCTATTTTACCATGAAAAAATCGTTATTGAATTCTTAATTTTTCCATATGTATTTTTCTATGATAAAATAATAATTACTTACGGTTACGTCAATTAACAATTATAATTGTGCATGAATCCACTGAATTAATTTCATATATTTTTCACATATTATTCACACTATTTAGCTGGATTTTTTGTTTATATCTTTCCAAATGAAATTCATAATTCGTCAACACATGTAATTCCGAAAATGTCAAATTTTTATTTCTTAACCCTCTCTATTTTTTTAACAAAGGATAACCGACGGCAGGAATAATTTTTTTGTATTCAGTGCACTTTTCCCTATTACCCCCACAACCCCAAGTCGATAGGAAATGGGGGATGATTTTTAAATAATTACCGTTATTTCAAGAAATTGCAACAACAACGAAAATAACTTTCATCATAACAAAAACTAGGAAAAACAAATGCGCCGATTACATATTCTCCCTTTTATTTTTTTTAAGTGTGTCACTGGTGACAGCGGCAAGCCAAAGTAATTAGTCATAAATGGGAGATTTACGATCTCGTAAAAACACAGTCATCTCTTGCATATTTCTTCCATGTAAATGACAATCAACTACACTCAATTTTATCAGTAAATTACATTGTTTTTAACATATTAAAGCCGTTAATACATGGAAGGATAAAAATGCTATAAAATATCTCCAATAAGAAGAATTTAAATCACTGAGTAAAATCATGATCATAACTAGACCATAAGTAATGATAAAACTTTCGTTTCTATTATCAACTTACATTTAACAGATCTTAGAAATATACGAGAATTGTCTGGAAAATGTCTCAACGCTAAAGTGCTCTGGAGAATTTTCGAGGTGAAATATTGAATACTGGCAACGTTGCCATTATTTGTACAAGAAAACGCACCCGTTGCTCCCAAGACGACCATAAAATAAGCAACTGCTTCGCTGCCTTCGTCGAGGGCTGTATGCAGATTTTTTAATCATCGTT
The DNA here is from genome assembly GCF_026250575.1 of Diorhabda carinulata. NCBI lineage: Eukaryota > Metazoa > Arthropoda > Insecta > Coleoptera > Chrysomelidae > Diorhabda > Diorhabda carinulata. The sequence continues at coordinate 24,223,339 of NC_079462.1, read as the reverse complement.
AGTATTAATTTTTAGCTTTAGTGTTTCGCTGTGCTCTCTTTTACTTCTCCTTTCTTGACTCATCTTAACAGAATCGGTTTCAGGTGTGGTGAATTTAACTTGGAACAAAACACTTCTTAAATATTCATTTCTCATATGATAAAGAAGATGGGTTGAAAATTAGTAAATGCTTACATTCACAGGAGCTATAATGTCAATATTTTATGTTTGACCATATTTGCCAGAAAATATTTCATTTCAGTTTTTTTCTAAAAAAACTATTATTTAAGCTAAATACTAGAAGTATTGTGAGGCAAAACAGCGTGTCTGTTTAGGAGGGGATGATGGCCATAGAAGAATAAAACATCATCGTAGAGACCAAGATGGTTTGGCATTTGCACAACATTCTTATAGAAATGATTTGGATGGCTATTGCTTATAGCAGTATAACATCTGGGCGTTATAATGATGATATCCTAGAAACAACTTTGGTACTTTATCTAAATTATCGTCCACAAATTTTTTCAACAAAATAATGCACGTCCACATATTGCACGTCGAATTATGGAGTCTCTGCAAGAAGCTGGTGTTAATGTTTTGCTTGGCTACACAAATTTCATTGATTATGTCTTGGATATAATATGGAGAAGAATATCCAATTTGAACCACCTTCTACAGATTCCCACGAAGCTGGCTACTACTCGTATATATATATATATATATATATATATATATATATATATATATATATATATATATATATATATATATATATATATATATATATATATATATATATATATATATCTTATTTTATAATAATATGCTGATAAACTTTTGTGTAAAAGCTATTTTCTCATTCTAGATATAAAGCTGAACTTATCGACACCAGAGAAACACCGTAATTTGAATCCTCTCAAAAGGAAATGAGATCCATTCGCTTTGCCAGACTAAATTCAGTCCATAAGCGATTATTTTTGTAACTTGCTCGATAAGTTCCCTTTTATTCGGACACGGTCTTGTGAGTAGAAAAAGAATCACGGAGGATGAGGAATATCGCTGATGCGAAAGAAACTGGTAGTTTTAGAGCTGCGGGGATCAACCAGGATGTCTATTTGGATAACTCATATCATAAAAAAATATTGTTTATTGAATTAAAAGTTCTCCTTTCATCAATGTAATGATTTTGGCGATTTACATCATATATTCCAGAGTATTTTAATTCTACAGCATTAACGAACATATATAACCCATACTTTAACAAAAAATGGTTATTTACTAAAAGGTTTTCGGAAATTGAATAATAGAGTAGACAAATGGATTTTTAGTAGTATATTAAAGAGATTATATTATGTCATTATATTCCATTTTTGGAAAAAGTAAAAAAGACTGGCAATTTTAGCACAGCTCTACAAAAAAAATTTATTGGCCAGGACCCTTTGGCTCATATAACGAATATGTCATCAATTTTCATGATCATATATTATAATTTAAACAACTAATTAATTGTGATAAATGTTATTTTTTGAGTCTTGATAGGCTATTGCGTACTTTTTATGGGTATATAAATATCACGTCGTTTACCCCACAGAACCTGTGAGATCTCAGTTATTTGAGTACTTTTCGTGATACAGGATAAGATGTATGTGTCAATATTAATACTTGTTTATTAATCTTTCTTGAACTAAATGTTTATTCTAATATATCTTTTTTTTTCAAAGTATGAGCTCATCATGGAGAAAGTGTAAGGGTAGTAATGATTCCTTTTGTTATACGAGAATGATCCCACTTGTACCTGGCCCAACAAAGAAAACACGGAAATTTTGGAAAAAAATATATTTATTTATCCACGTATTCTACTTCAAGCTCCATACATTTCATAGTTCGATACTCTTTTTATAATAAGAATCGTCAAGTTCATCAAAATAGCCATTTACTGCCGACGCCACACCGAATTCAAACTTCAATTCATCAATTTTGGCCATTACAATAACGGATGTGTGAGCTGGTGCATAGTCTTGATGAAATAACACTTCATTCTTAGCCAAATGCGGCCATTTTTGCTATCCAATGCTGCAATAAATTCGCATAATATTCGCCAATAATAGTTGTTCCTTTTTGAAGATTTCAGTGATCCCACGCACATCCCAAAAAACCCACGCTATGACCTTGTCCGCAGATGGAACGGTTTTTGCCATCGTTAAAGCCGGTTCTCCCTTTTCAGACCATTATTTTGATTTAAGTCGACGATCATCCAGTCCCTTTTTGTGGATTTTGTTCAGCATTTCTGGAGTCGTCCAAAATCGAAAATTTAAAACGCGATCTAAATTTATCAAAACAAGGCTCATAACTGTTAGCCTCGAGATTGAAAAATTATGTCTATTTTTAGTGAAAATGATATCGCAAGTATGCGTCTAGATATAGGTTTAAAATAAGTTTGAAATGTGTCATAATACATAATAGAAATAAATTAATAAATAAAATAAATAAATAGAAAGATATTGTTGTATTTACATGTGTAGAAAATTTCCGAAGATCTGTATGAGAACGTTGAAAGGTGGAATATACGGAAATTGAAGACTATACAGATTATATTAATGTTATGTATATTATGTTGGGAAAGTAAAACTCAGAAGAGCTTGGTCGAAAATTCTTAGATAACCATAAAGTACCAAATTATGAAGAAATTGTGGGAAAAATGCATACAAACTTTTAAAGAAATCAGGTAACACCGTCTCCGCAATCATATTATGTATTTGATTCGAAGAATCATCGCATGATTGCAAATTAGTACAGGTTTTAATAAAAAGATTGTGTCTTGAAAAGGATAAAAGAAAAGCGTTTCATAGAAATATAACATTCGACATATTTTTCTTTATTCAATCCGATGTCTCGGAAAAAGTCAAAACAAAGGACATAATATATCACATCTGCTATTTTATGTTTTTCGATGTTCGTAATGTAAAATTTGTCCCTTATCTTTTCATCAACTTAATTTCCTACTCTAGGTACAGAGTTTTCTTCGTTTCTACAATATATTACTATTATATTTCTTATTATCTTCTTTTTTTCGAGGTATTCTTCATTCCATTCTTTATGATCTTGATGTAGGTCATTTTGTCTCTAATTTTATTTGTCGGCCTTTGTTTTGTATTTTTTCCTGTCTCATTTGAATGGATCCATATTTTTCATTATTAATTAATCATCATCAATGTGAACAGTGTGGTATATTCAGAATCCACTTTCTGATATAACTTATCCATGTTCTGTCTTCTTTTAAACTATGAAATTCACGTTAAAGAAATATGTATGTAAGTAGTTTAATCAACCTTGAACCTGTCCTGTATTAGCGCAGTTAAAAGTGTTTCAAACATTATGCGAAGCTTAAAACAATTGCTGAAGGCGACTGATATCCAATTTTCGCTTAATGGCCCGTTTACTGAGAGACACTTTATACCGAAAGTCACGATTAGTTGCAGTCAAAATATTTTGAGGAACTCGTCGATTGTTGTTCCCGTTATTCTTCTGGGATTAGTATCATTCAAGCAAAGAATGGGTTGCGTTAGTCGAATTAATTCTGGGTCGTAATATCCTTTGATGACTGTTGTTTATGAACTTCGATTAGATTTACGAGGTATGGGGTTAGGAGACAAACATTATCGGTTTATACGAGTATTACTACCATAAATATTGTCTGTTCGCATATCACATTAGTTTCAGAGAGTTTCATGGTTAATCCTAAACTTTTAACCCTAAATTCAGCTCCTCAAATTTGTTAGAAAATTTATTGGAGTCGTTCATTCATGGTATCCGCGAATATCTGGTAAAATTTTCACATATGTAAGAATAGTGAGGCTTTTTGTAGATATTTAGAATTTAGTTAAATATCTGTGGTTGGTTATTGCTTCTTCAATTGCTGCCAATACTGCTCAGGTCTATCCTAGATCTTCGCCATATAGATGGGATAAATTAGAGGGTATTGATTATAGATCTTAATAGATCGACGGATTACATAATATCAGACAAATTTAGTAATAGATTTTCAGCTCGGCCTTTGGTTCGTTCCCATTGATTGCAACACATTGTTATCTCATTCTAGATGAATGTGTATTTGCTGATAATCATCAACTGGGATATTCAGGGTAAACTTTCTATGGTTATGAATAGTATTATTACAAAGAATTGTTAACCAAAACCAATATGTCAAGCAATTTCCTACACTCATTAAGCGTTCTGTAGGTTTCATTCATTCTATTTCATAGTTGTTGACAGCAATTTAGTCTAAACATCAGTAACATCACACCTCAAGTATTGATGAGTAATAATTCTTCGCGGTGTAATTAATATGTTATTTTCTATTAGCATTTGCTTCCATAAAGTTTTCTATGGTCAATATTTACGAAGTTACGAAGTGGGTTACTATTGAATTATCCAATAATGAGAGTCGACTCTTCTCTCTGGACTCGTGTAAAAATTTATTCTATTAAGTCACTATTTGTAAATTTGGATTACAACTTATGAAATATAGAAATTAGAATAAAGAATAAAAATCTTCTTTTGAATTAAGTTTAATTTCATTGTCATGGATAATAAAGTACAATACGATGAATCTGATTTAGACTTATGAGAACATGGTTTAAAAGTGTAGAATAATAGTTAAACAGTAAATGAATATAGTACTAGAAGTCCACAATTTTTTGTATTGAACATTATACAAATAAAAGTATATTTTCACAAATTAGAATCAATTTGGATAATTTCAGCTATTTCATCTCTATCACATTGTACATTTTAGTATTTATTCAGGATAATGAATTTTAACTTTACCCAATAGTAGATTTTTCAGCTATTTATTAGAGTATTAGTTCTTATCTGATTAGATTTCTATAATTATATGTCGCCTTTGTCATAATCAACATCTATTATTCATATTATTTTTTAAGACCAATTTTTGCTAAAAATTAGAAATTTTTTTAGTGGACTTAAAATTTAGTTTAATTCAAAAAACCACAATGGATTGAGTTCACCGAATAACAAATATAATCGAAAAATAAAAAAAAAGCTCCTCTGCATTCCTAGATGTAACGCAGGCATTTGATAGTGTGGTATGACAGTCTTGAGTATAAATTAAGACAATTTTTGCCTAGACAACACATAGAAAGACGTTCAGAATACAACAAGAAGACGCTTACTTTGAATTAAATGAAATTAATGCAGGGGTACCACAGGGAAGTGTACTAGGACCTATCTGTACCTACTTTACACTAATGATATTCTTGGCCTTGCGAATGACATCTTGGCCACTTTTACGGATGATACTGCAATTTTGGCAGTAGGTAATGCCCACAATGAAGCGGCAAGAAACGTTCAAGCCTCTGTTCACAAAATTAACAAATGGACAAAACAGAGAATAAAACTGAAAGAAGCAAAATCTGCCCATGTGAACTTTACAAATATAAGGAATCAACACATTCACATTAGTTTAAATAATACCCAAATACCACATTCAAACACAGCAAAATATCTGGATATTACTTTGGATGCCAAACTACGCTGGAGGGCTCACGTCAAGAAGAAAAGGGGAGAACTGGATATAAAATTTAGAAAAATGTATTGGCTACTCGGACGTAACTCTGCTCTGACTATATACAGTAAAGTAGTTTTTTATGAATACATATACTATAGCCAATTTGGACATATGGCTTACAGTTTTGGTAATATGCTAAAAGAACGATATAATACAGAGATTCCAAAATAAAGGGCTAAGGAGAATAGTCGACGCCCCTTAGTATGACAGAAACAGTGATCTTCATAGGGACTTGGACTTAAAAACTGTTAGTGAAACCAAAAGATTCGCAGGAAGCCACAAACAACGACTTCTACACCACACAAACATTGAGGCAATCCAGCTTCTGAACAATGTGAAGTTTAACAGAAGGCTCAAGAGGACCAAACCTTTCGAGCTAGTTTAGTGGAAAAGCGAAGTATATTTCAGTTAGTGAGAACGATAACATTAGTGTAAATAATTGTTAGAACCTAAGGATTGCTAAAAAGACAGACCTGGGTTAAGTTTTCAAGTAGTAGATTAAGTTAGAATAAAATTACTCATTGATGGGAGGGATGGAGGGATATAATAAAATAGCAACAAAATGCATATATGGAATTATTTTCCATGGAATTTGAAATCGAGTTAATTCATTTCTTCTTAAGTAGTTTCGTCATCTTTTTAGGAAATTATAAAGTTTGATTCAAAAGTTCTACATCATTCGGTTTCATATAAAAATCAACGCAATATTATTAAATGAGTTTTTATTCAACCATCCATAGTTATCCAAAGAAGTGACATTTCAAGTGGATAGATTGATTAAAATTTTAAAATTAGATTAAAAAGTTTCATCCTAACAGACCAAAAATAAACAGACAATCTAAGTTAAATAAAGTTTGGGAATAAGGGATCGTATTCTTATTGTAGAAAATATATTCTATATTATACTTCCTTAAGATGACCATATACTCAATCTCTCAATCTCTATTTAAAATGAAAAACTGTCCAACATATAACAATATACATACTTAAGAAAATAACTAATGACAACAGGAATTTTCATCAGTCCTCAAGTCCTCGTATAAATCGTTAACTTTTTTGAAAAAGGTTATCTAGAATACATCAAACAAAAAGCATCCTCGCTAGGCTCGGGTGAATTTTTCTTGAAATACCTACCTCCAAGCATATTCTTTGTCTATTTCCTCTACTTAAAAACTCCAGCCTCAACCATTTAATGAATATTTCAGAGGCAGAAGTTTTTATTTCTGGATTTCTCGAATCTCTTTCATCCGGTTTGGCAAACTGGAAAAGGTGGCAAGTCTTACTCCATGCATACTTCATTTCTATATATACTTATGCTTTTAGATTTCCTTATGCTCACTGCAATTTCATTTGAAATATGCTGGTGCTGTCCGTTTTCACAAAAACAACCTCATTAAAAATAAAATGGAGGAGAAATGTGAGTTTCGATATACCGCTTTGTGTTGTTATAATCTCTAAAGAGATTTTTGAAAATGTATTTGTAAATTTCCGACAGGAAATGTATGAATTAGAAAAATTTTGTAAGAAGTATGTAAATCTTGTAAAATAATTTTTTTCTCCAAATTACATCTCATATCGAGAATGATAAGTTAAAAAAGGGCTGATGGAAAAGGTTAAGGATTTTGAAGTGTTAATATATTATTAATATAGCTTATTACTACAATTTCCACTGTTAATCATTGTTATCTTTATAATTATAATCTAAAGAATGAACGTTTTCTCAGCTGTTATTATAACATCGAACTCATGAAGCATTGACCTTAGTGAACTAATTTTTGATATACGAACACCCATTGCTACTTAATCAAATTTTATCTTAATCTATCCAATTAAAAGCAGCTCTAAAAAGTATGATTCAACTGTTTTCTATGGATTAAATATCTCACATTAATTATAGTCTATGAGTTATAGTTACTGTTTAAACGAAACCAACAATTGATTCATTTAGATCAAATAATTTCAATGTATTTATTTCGAAGATCCGAAAGCTAGAACCGTTTTGTGATAAGAAATAGCGTAAAATTTGTAAATGAAAAAAAAACATTTTAATTAATCTCAATTAAAATATAATCAACGCATTTATCCTTTAGCTCTTTTTACTAGTACAGACCATTGCAATTTGGGAAAAAGCTTATAACTTCATATTTAGGCAGCAGAGAGTATTAAAAACTTAAGCTAAAGGTTAAACAGCTTTTTCCGTTCAAAAAAAATACTTAATAAAATATCCCACAATGAAAAATATAAATTAGATACAGAGACAAACAGTAATTGAATTTGTTTTTAGATAAATAACGATAAAGAAGTTTGATTATTACCTTAAAATCCTGTAATTATTTCAAAAGCTATAAAGAACAGCCGTATATTGAATAATTTAGGACATATCAAGGTGGTGCTTCGTTGATTGAAGGATTCTACTATTTCACGTAAAATGATAATGTTATTCTCTAAAAAATGGATTCAAAAGATTATTTTTCGAAAATCCTTTAATTGCAAATTGAATATTTCATGGACATGTGTAGATTTTTGGGAATTGAATTCGCGAGTTATCATATTGAAAACCATCCCTTTATCACAAACAGTTCTAGAGATCTGCGTTTGAGCCACCATCCACGCTTTCAGTGCTGTCCGCCCCCGGAAAAAATCGCTCCACAAATCTCATTAGTTGCAAAATTGATTTTTATATGAAATAATGTTCTGTTCCTATTTTTTTTGTCTTGCACTGTTTCTCATAATAAATTATCATAGATGTATTATATATATATATATATATATATATATATATATATATATATATATATATATAAATTACTAAAAAACTAATTAAAAGTTAAGGATATTTCTAAATATCTCTAAATTTCAGATAATTTAAATTGAATCAATAGCGGGATATACATTATTTGACCACAAAAGAAATGATAAAATATGGGAGGTATGTGACATCCAGGATGTAGTGAGATGGGCAAGAAATCGGCGAGGGGAATGGAGATACCACGTGGACAGAATGTCAGATGACAGGTTGGCAAAGATTGCAGAGGAAGAAAAACAGAATACATCCCGACCACCAGAACGACCACCTACAAGATGGTAGGAAAGCTGGTATTCATCATCCCAGCTGAAGCTAGGCAACCATTAATGTAAACACAGGACTAAGTCCTCACGTACGATGAAGAAGAAGGAGAAGAATTTGAATAAACAATCACTCAGCGCGAGCTTGTACAAAATTAGGTATCATATTGAAAACCAATCCTTTATCACAAACAGTTCTGGAGTTCTGCGCTGGAGCGTTGCAAAATTGGTTTTTTTATGAAATAATGTTCTGTTCCCATTCAAAGTTGTGGAAGCTACTGATAGAAGAAAAGAACAAGACTTCAATTAATGTAAATATCAAGTTGGTAGTTGGTAGGGTTTTCTATAAATTTGCTTACATAAGTCAACATACAGATTCTATTTGTAGTTAATTCAAAATATTTTGATATAACTTTAAAAATAATCAAATACTTCTATGGTCATTGCTTATATAAAAATATTTTTGGTGTATCTATTTAATTAATTTATATTTTTAAACGTACCACTTCTTCTTTACAGTTCTTTATTAGACAAAGCAATAATAACTCGGGCAATTACATTTGGAATCAATTTACTCAAACTAACGGGTTTGATCTTGTTCAAGCGTATCCTAATTCGAGAGGGTCAAATCTCAATATCAAAATGGATGATGTCGAGTAACACGGGGTAATCAAACTCATGCGCAAGTTCATAAAGATATAAATTGGTGAATAAATTAGGAGAATCTGATGTAAGATGTAAAGACTAAATGGATATTGAGAAGTGGAAACAGCGTGGTTCCCCACTGCCGAAAAAATTCGAAATGCAGCTTTCATCATGGATAGTCATACTAAAAGTATTTTGTAATGAGTAATTTGAATAGATTATTTGCGAAAAAAGGCATAATAACATGTGATTTTTGTAGCAATCTTTATCCACAGACGTTCTGTGACTTTAACTGCCAAATTTTTGCTTTTAAATTGCTCATACCATTTGAAATCAATTTTGAAAATTGCTGTAATTTCTTCATGGGGTGATTCCATTATTTTATCAACTTCTCTAAAACTTTTTTAACTTCGAGCAAAACTTAATGACAAAGTGCTATCAAGATCAATGCCTCACAACAGACACAGCATGCACGGCTAAAAGTAGCTTTAGTAGCAGAGTTTTGTCTGCTTGTCTAAAAACACTTATATAAAGATTCATCCACGTAATGATGACACCTCGTATATTCTTCTGTTTCCAATTTTTCCCTGAATCATGAGCTGTAGGATCTCATATTTTGGATTTTGTCTGACGTGGCAAAGTTTTTTTTCTTTCCACTTCGTGAATGATTCTCTATCTCTATGTCTATATCTGCATCCTATGGTAGGCTCACGTTTCTAAGGCTTCTAGTATTCGCTCGGAATATGCGTTGGGGGTCCAATCATTTACACCATACACGAGGATTGGATATATAGCACTTGAGCATCCGTGTTTTCTTTGCAAGCTCAGGTTGCAGGTATATACCTAAATGGCAAGCATTATTTGGCATTTAGATATTAGAAACTCCCATAAATTCCTTATATTCTTTAGGTTGTTCAAAACAGAATTTATCATGTATTAACGATAGGCGTGGAAAAGTGTGACTAAAAGAATACCATTTTTCCACTCACAAATTGATTCAGTAAACAAGACTTTCGATACAAAAATTAGACACTTCCTAATAGTATTTCTATCATTCTACTAAAATGAAAATTGATTTTTCAAATTATTTTCAAATTAATGACAAATTCTCAGAATTTCACACTTTACTTGTAAAACAGGATTATCTGAATCCTTTGAAATCGAAAATTCATCAATTGAATAAAGGATGTCACAATCTTAATTATCAGCAAACCCCTTTAAGATGGGTCGCCGTAAGCGCCGGTCCTTTGTGTTAGTTCCTCATTTTATGTTATTTATGATTGGCAAGATTTGATAAGGCTAGAAGGTTGTGTAGTTTGAATGGGGCACAACATTCGGGCGACACTGGCGACACAATTAACAGGGGAATATTTATTACAATCACGTGTTCAACGATAGTAAATCTTACAGATATGCTATTGCAGGAATGTTAATCACATGCTGGTCATTGAAAATGATTTAATAATTCTGAAACCGGAAATTTATATAAAAACATCATAGATTATGAAACGAAATTAAGTTGTAGAAAATATTATTAAAATAATTCCTTTTCTTCCGTATAAATCAACTAAAATTATTATTTATATTAGAAGAATATTTTTTGCAAAAACTTGATTTAAATACTATAATGTTAATTGTTCTTCATAAGGCAATATGATCCTTTTGAGGCGAACAACAAACCTTCCAACAGTTTGGCTCAACAACATTTTCTGTATTGAAGAAGTCACCCAAAATGTACCAAGACGGATAGGCGAAGAGATTGCAATAAAATGGTCGACCAAATTCTAAGCTGTATCTGTTCCAACAGGAATTTGTTGAATCTATTACAGTTTTTGAGATCTGCTTAGTTAAATTGATAGTGGACTTAAAAAAATGTGCAACACGTGGTGAAACAGAAGATGTACTAGTGTAAAGTGAATTAGATTGCGAGCTGCTACCTCAGTTGCTCTACATTTCAGCCAGTCTCTATGACTATTTCTTGCTCCTTTGAAGTCTCTAGAAAGTTCTGAGTAAAGACATTCGACTCAATGAATCCAATAATCTCAAATGAGAGACCAAGATAAACTGTATGTAATTTCTTGAAAGTTTGAGAAGTGTTTCACGGAAAACTGAGTCCAGTTAGTTTCTCTCTAGCCATCAAAAAAAAACTCTTTTAAAAAGTTTCCACCTTTTCAGTTGTCTAAAACCGTTTTAAACCAGGCTATTTATTCAGGTTTGGAGACATTAAGTGATCGGAAGGAGTACGATTTTTTAATGCGGCGAGTTTTGATCGGCTTCAAGCAATGTGTTCATTCAAATCAGAACTATCATTTATAGTAAAAACATTTTATTTTTTCAATGTATTGTTCAAAAATCGTCAGTTTTATATTTTAGGAACAAAACGTCTGGTATAAAGACTCATGATTGAATTTAATTATTAATGTTACACTGTCTAATGCTGCGATTCAGACGAGCTAATTTTAGGTACAGTCACATATTGACTGTGTTGTGTCATAACTGTAACAACGTCTCATCTGTGAAATACCTGGTCATCGATTACCAGCATTAATCATCTAAAAGAAGAAAGCTGGATTTATCAACCACGTGAAAGAAATTTTTTTTGTCTTTTACTGTTTCTCCAAATGAATTGTCATAGATTTATTATATATAACTTAAAAGTTGAGGATATTTCTAAATCTGCATTAGAACTAAATGGATATATTTGAAATTCTTTTACCTTTACTGGTGAGATGGGCGAGTGAGGGGAATGGAGATACCACGTGGACAGAATGTCAGATGACAGGTTGGCAAATATTGCAAAGAGAGAATAACCGAATACATCCCGACCACCTACAAGATGTTATGACATTTGGTCTTCATCCAGCTGAAGCTAGGCAACCATTAATGTAAACACAGGACTAAGTCCTCACGTACGATGAAGAAGAAGAAGAAGAATTTGAATAAGCAATCACTCTGCGCGAGCTTGTACAAAATTAGGTGTAATTAAAGTAATTGTCAATTCGATGTAAGATATATTCGTTAAATTAGAATCGAAATGGTATGCAGGAAGAAATTGAGCAAAATTATTGATTGTTATTGATTGAGTATACATATTTGAGGGAAATATGATCCGTAATCTGACTAGTTAGAAACATGAGAAAAATATTTACTGGTTATATGACGTTATAGAACTTTCCCAGAGATTATTTAATAAGTTCAGGAAAGTTCTGGTTCTGGTGGATTCACAAGCTTATGAATCTCCAAAGTTTGGTAAAAATGATTCCTTCAAAAGGTTGCTTTATACTACATTTTTCTATCAATTCCTTTACAGTTTGTTCTGTTTTTCAAAGCAGATAATTTCCATTTCTGTGATTCCCATTGTTATATGGACGTAATCTTCTATTCCATCCAAATTTGAGATCTAGTTAAAATTGATTTTGATGAAATATACTCTAATGATTGATAAAGCAAATTTCTGTTCTATAGTAATATTATTATTTGAAAAAAATTTTCCATGCAGTCAACAATTTAATGAGACTAGTTTCTTGAGCCAACACGTAGACAATCAATAAAGGTATTTTTCATTGGTACCAAAAAAATGTGGAACGACATTCATCACCTCAAATCCATTGAATTAACAATTCAAGCCTCAATTTTCTTTTGTCCGGCCGGACAAACTTCCGGATGAAATGTGCAATTATTTTCGAAAAAAAAAAAAACACTGAATATTTGTATGAATCGACGATAGTTAAAAGCTTTTCACTCTCGACTGATCGCATGTATAAACAAAACAAATTTATTTTTAGAATTACTTTTACTGGTGAAAACGCGATATAAAGCAAATAGCTCTGGTGAAAAATGTCAATTTGTAAGGTAGTGACTATGAAACCGATAGTGGTAAACTAACATAAGAAGTAACTATTTCTTGGAAAATAAGAGTATAATTTTATATAAAATTAATTTATGCATAGAAATAAAACAATTATGAATATGCTTCCGACCTCAACTTAAAGATAACAGCACTTATAAATGCTAGTTGAGGAATATATTTGTGCATGCAATAAATTTACAGCCATTTTGGAGTGAAAGAAGAATTAGCGAGATCGACATATTAAAATATTTCCCATATAGTAACTGAAGAAGTATGCATTCGTAAACTATCCGCTCTTTGAATGTCGCGCATCTTCCAGGAATAAAATGAGTCGTATTTTTGCATAGATAAAATCTGGAACCACTGCTACACTGCAAACAAGAAAACAGTCAAGACTGGATTGCAAAGAAATCTGCTCCGAAAAAGACAATAACAGTTTGATTGGCCGTGAAAGTAATGACGACCGTTTTTTGGATGGGACTAGGTTCTTCGAATGTCGAAAACGCATTATTGTTTGATAATGTGATTGTAGTAATTAGAAAAGAGCGACTGCATTTGAAGAAAAATAAAGTGCTTTTCCATCAGGACAATGCACCTTCTCAATAATCGGTTATCATTAAAGTATTTCACTTCTAATTGATTGACTACCCACCGTTTTTATCAGATTTGGCGATTTATTTTTGTTCCCTTACCTCAAAGTTCCATTTGCAGAAGAGATATTTTTATTGGAAGTTTACTTTATCGTATATGTAAACGCCTATTTTAGAATAACGATGGCAATTGTTATTTGGAAGTATTAAAAAGGTTAGAGTAAAGCTGGAAAAAGTGTATAGACTTGAAAAATCACTATGTCAAAAAATAAAAATGATTATGAAAAAAAAGTCTTGTTTCTTTGTTAGATAAAAAAGAATTCATATAACCTTTGTAAACGGATAATAATGGAATACAGTTATACCAAATGAGGGTTTATATTCCTCCTATTTTTGTCTCTTATGCCTTTTCAGATGCTACCTATCCATCTATTATTTCCATTCTTTCCTAAATCAAATATTATTATTTTTCCAGGGATTACCTTTTTTCCTACTACTGTTCACCTAGTTTTACTTTTTTCTTTGATTCACCTACTTTCATAATTTTCCTACACTACTTTTTTGTTATCAATTGAGTTTGCCTGTTATTTTCCTTATAAATTGATTTCTTCTTTTATGCTAAGTCGGTTTTCATACTACTTTTTTCTAATTTTTAATTTAAATACTACTTCATTTTTAGCTCCGTATCTTGTCTGAGTTACTGAAGTATCTGTTGTTTATACTATTGTTTCAATTTCTTTTGTGGTATAATATTATCCTATTAGTTGAATATTTCTATTTTGTTGATTTAATAGTTAATTTTGTTAATTATCTGCCTGTTTACCCGTCTTCTGTGATTGTGTGTTTAGATATTCATATTCTGATATTTCTCCTGATATTTTTCATCCAAGGTTTTCTTTTTAATCAATTTTTTTTCTTTAGTTTAATACGAGTATCATTACTTTATCCTTGTTTTTGTTCATTTCCATGATACAACCGATAAGTTCGATATATTCACCAGCTTCTGTAATCTGCAGTAATTTACAGTATAGGGATAAATAAATGATACATAAAAGCTTAGACAAGCCGGTCAAGTAGACAGAACCTTCATTTAATGAATCTAAACAAATATACGAATCGAATACGTTACATTTATTACAAAATTATTGTTGGAGTTTGCGAATTGATGTGACTATACTGTATTTACAAGTACAGCAATAAACATTTCCACTTCATAGGTTTCAGTTTATAGATAATTTTAACGTGATGCTCCTGGTATTTTTATACATTTGTAAATTGGTTCAGAATAAACAGAATAGAGTTATTGAAGGTATTCCAATTTCAAATGATGAAAATATATTCATTTTGTTTTATGGTTTCCATAATTCCCAGTGAAATTAGAAGTAAATTGAAGATTTTTGAAATATGGATGAAAATGTATGAGAAATAAAAAAGTTCATTTCTTTTTTAATATTCGTGTAAACATCTCTAAACAATGAGAGTATGAAATTGGAAACAAGCACTTGAACCATAGAGATAAACCAGAAGTATGTTTAAGTTATGGTGAGAGATGACAGACCGTATCGATCAACATCAATTTTCGCTAGATCACATCTTGTAAATCAGTGTTCAAGTTTGGTATGTATTATAACATTTCATAGATAAGTTGTTAAGAAATTAATCAAATGTACGTATTTAGTACAAAGGCTGGGAATGTTACTGAATAATATGGGCCGTACTCGTTTGAAGTTACGAAATTTATGTTTAATAAGTTGTGTTATGCTTACAAGAACTGCTATAATCATAATTGCAGTGTTAGATTCAGAAAACTATTATTTGATACTCTAATTTTTTAACTTTTAACTTAATTGCAAGTTGAGTTAAATGTAGTAATATTCTTTAATTTATTAGTTTTTAGACCTTCTATATATGTTTATGCTTCTAAATCGTCTTGATTTTGGGTCTCTTCTGTTATAAAATTAGGTTTTTTCATAATTTTTGAACGGCAGATAAAAATTTTGACTAATTTCGACTACTTTCAGTCAGTCATATCAAAATATGATTTGAAACTGATAATTTGCGTATTTATATTAATCAATAGATCATGAAATCAAAATATCAAAATAGAAATTTGTTACAATAAGAAAAATTAAGTTTTTCTCAGTTTTTACATCTCAAAAATATGTAACAGTCATAAATAGAAGTATTTGTAGTTGTATTCGAATTTACAAAATTCGAATTCGAAATGGAAAACAAAACAAATCAAATGACTGAATTATTTATTTTGTTATGAGAAGCTTTCTACATTAGGTCATTTGGGTACTGGAAACATGAAATAGTAAATCAAAGAAGAGCTTTTCTTAGTGGGAATAAGTCAGTATTTAAATTTGTAGGTGGTAAAGAATGAATTTTTAGATCCTTAATAAATAAACTCGATTTTCCTTAATTTTAGATTAGCACTTGCTTCTAAAAACCCACAAATATTTTGATAGACACTATTCTCCAAGTGATAATTTACGTTCGGAGTTACTGTATTAACTTTTGGTTGCTGCTGTTTATTCAAGACGTTGGTTTGCAATTTCCGTTTTCTCAGTACGCAACCCCCAATAAATAATGGCGTTTCGGCAATTTCCCGAACTTAAATCATTCGTTGTATACGTTTACTAAAAAGAAATCTTGTATTTTGGGCGATTGGCCAACTTGAAATGTATTGCGTTATACATATACCATAACGCAAGACATGCCACTCTTCGGTATTGATTATGTACGATTGCATTGGGGTGCAATTTCAAAAAAAAAAATTTAACGTCGTTATATTTGTGGTTAACAAAATGAAATAATAGGCGGGGAAACAACATCTGATTTTAAACGATTTTTTTTTATGCCGACACATTTCAAATCAGCTCAAATTTTTGGGATATATAAATTTTTGTCTTCTGGCAGTTTTTTAATGTCTCCGTTCATCCTAACTTTTTGATTGTGTTAACGATATCATCAATTTCGAAAAGATTTTCAATTTAATAGATCAAGAATACTTATTGCTCTTACTCTCCATTATAATTTTATACTTACCATATGGAATGTATCCTGCACAGATTCTTTGTTTTGTTTTATTCTTTGTGTCACTTTGTTGCTTATCATTGTTCCTAATAATACTTCGAAGCAGACGTTATGGTTAACTAAGGTTAATATATATACGAGTATATATAAAATAGACATAACTGGATACACCTGAATTAAGATTCTGCAAGTGTATTCAGATATACTACTTGTTCTTTCCTCAAGAATATTCCCGAACTTCCACCAGTTTATACAAAGACATGGTAAAACAATCTGATGGAGGCAATTTCAAATTAATATACTGAAAAAGACGTACAAAAAGGGAGGACATATGTACAAACAAAAAATCTAAGGAATGTATGGGAATCTCAAAAAGACACATAATAACCATGGGAGACATAATCAACATGAAGAGTTACCAAAAAAAGAGAAAGAAGGTGGAAAAAGGAAAAATGGTAAAAAGGAAGAAAATCTTAAAGAAATAAGCATTGTGAAAATCGTAGATTCAACGTCAGTGTTACTACATTCACTGGAAAACAGTGAATTTAGTTAATATAGAATGAAAGTGTACTTGTCGAGAGGTCAAAAAAGAGAGAAAGAGATGAAGGTCAAAATTTGAGTAATGCGTTCATGAAAAATCGCTTTATAGTTGAGTAATAAATTGATTTTTTATCAGTATTTGTTTTCAGACTATAGAACATGTGTTTGTTAATTTTTGTGTCAAAGAGTGCAATTGGTATAAACCGTATACTACAAAAATTCCACAGTACCTTGTGTTTCATAATACTAATGAAAAATCAAAAGTCATATCTATTTGTATGAGAGAAGATCCGTTACTTTAACGACTCTGTATTTGTATCAAGAGAAACTAGTTGAATATCGCCTTGCGTATAATATTTTCACCTTGTTTTCTTTAGTACAACTGCAATTTCAGGATATAACTTTGATTTGGTTTCTAATACAACCGACATTGAAGATATTGATCTGTTTGGGGTACTTTGGTTGGATGCAGGCGTAAATAACGAAGCAGAATGAATTTTATATAGAATGCACATGTAATTGGATACTTACTACCTGATAGTTTAGTTTGGATAGCAGATTAAATTCTTGAACATAATAATTAATGCATTTTCTTATGATATAGAAGGCGAATTCAATTATTCAACTACCGTATTGAATGAGAAGAATGTATTTCGATATGGTGTTCATTTGTAAACAATATTCACACAGTATAAATTTTTATTTAAAACGTACCTAGAAACGGGAAATGCCTTTTGAGAAATAGTGAATTCCTGATAAACTATTTTCTTATATCAATTTCAAAATTATTCAGAACGTTAAGCACTTTCAATGATACTATTTACTTTCGTTAACTGAAAGTTGTTCATTCGTCGATTGACATCAACAAAGACCCTCTTTTCAACTTTAAGTAAGTTGAAAAGAAAACTGCATTTCCAGAAATCTAGCATGTCATATACGTTACAGGGTTTTGTTGAAGCGTGTAATACACGCTGAAATGATTTATCAATGTTATTAAACTCGTAGACCGTTGTTGGTGGTCAAGACATGACGTAATGTCACTTTAACATGGAATTTCATTGCAATTATGGTTTTGTTACGAAAATAGAGTTCTCACGATAAGCGGTGTACTAGGGTATTATTAAAAATAGACTTACACAACAACTCAACTTAAAATATTCCACCGAAAATTATTCGAAATATTGGTGTATTTCTTTAAATATGAATGGATTATGAACTATAATATTATATAGCAATAATTCACAGTTTTTCTAGAAAGAACAAAACACTGGTATGCTGACTTGTCGGCTCAAATTTGACACGCCTCGCGCATGACGTCACGCTGGAACCAGAATATTCTCTTGGCCATTAATATTAGGTTGGAGTTGAACATTTTCACTGGATTTTTATGTATTTGTTATATTGTAGAGTTGACCTAACAGTTATTATTTTCTTTTAAAAGATTGTACTTTCTATCATTAGATCATAATACAGTCGCTACATGCAAAAACACTAATCTAAATACCATAATAACAGGTATCAAATACTTGGGTTTCCAAACAATAAAGACTTGGCGAAGCAGTGGACAGGACCCCGTGGTCGAGAGGATGAAATTAATTTAAAATATGTTAAATGAATGCCGTAAATCACAAAATAACATAGAACTTCCTATATTTTCAATAATTATACTCATTTTATAATGTTGTTGATTCATTTGTAGAATTATAATCAAAAACAGTTTCAGCCTGGTTGGAAATATTTAGTAGTATCATTTCGAAGAGGGTAGTTCCATATAATGCAAAGTGTCTAGGTTTAAAACAGTGTTTACGTATCTATACATGATTCGCTTGAAGAAATAAATAAAATATAGCCATAATAAATCAGAAACAATATTAATAAATTCTCTTATTTCATGGAACAGACAGGAAATTTTATACACGTGCTTTAAAATTTTTTAATAGGTATACAGCATACATTATACTTCACATTTTGATTCCAACGTGACGTCACATTGTTGGAGACAAATGGCGCGTGTCTGCGCATAGGCCTACCGATGTAGTATATCTGGGCAAAACTCTAGCAATCCTTCCATCGAAAAGCTAACCTCCAATATACTAAATCCTGAAAAATTTATATAAACTTAAATGGTTTGAATCAATTTCATGTCAAACTGAATCGTTCATTCCAAATTTTGAATGCCTCTATAATATTTTTGGCAAACAAAATCCCCAAAGGTTGAATTTGTATTTGTGATTCGAGGTATTTCGAAACAAGTGTCGATAATTTTTGTCAGTAAATATAAAACCCAAGCGTGATATTCACTCGGAATTTAACATGTTGATTGGAGGGGTTTGGTTAAAAAGTTTATTAACTTTGGGTTTTGCTTTAAATCACAGTATTGAGTAAAATTTTTATCGAACCTTTTGTCTGTAATATAGAGTAAGTTTGATTATTTTGTGCTGAGTCAAAAATAACTAATTATGAGATAGAGTTGCACCAGTTACGTGTATCTGATATGATTTAATTACCAGTTACTCTATCGATAAAGTTTTCGAATTTTAAAATAGACGTTCTTATTATTCTCATCGACTTCTCATCATTTTGCAGAAACATAGCGTGCTCACCTAAGGATATTGGTAGTATGTGTCAGTTGGTAAATTCGACACGCGATGTAAAAGTCAAAATATGCGGAGCAACCACTATTTTCTTGCAAGAGAGGAACCGGAAATTAATATTCGCCCACACCTTTCGCTTTAATAACTTCGTTTCGGTTCTTTGGCTTCTTAACGTTCCTATTCCAACAGCAATCATCCTGTCAAACCGGTAACCAATCAGAAAATTAGAAAATTATTTGCATGGGAAACCGAAGCCGCGCCAGTTGTTTCTTCCGGGCGAGTTTTACCCTTATACAAGGGCGAACCATAAAATAGTCTCGGTGTGATCTTTTACAATCAAATTGAAATATAGGTTGTTACCGTATACGTCACTTCTGATATCAATCCCAATAAGGAAATCACGTCACCAACACAGCGCTTTTCCGTGCTAGTAGAAATATTGGTGGATGTGAAAAATTGAGGAGGATATGATAGGTGGTGCATTTGAGGTATGGCAAATATTGAGTCTTATTTCTAAAGTTTTCATCAACGTAATGAATACCGCAACTTACCATTCAAGCTACAATAATCATTGCCACGAATTAGTTGACTTTAATCGGAATTTCATGTTTGTCTTAATTGAAAAAAGTATACTATTTCCTAATATTGTATTGAAACCAGTTTAGTTATCTGCGAAGAAATACAAAGTTAGATTTAAAATGTATTTTGTAGACGAAATGGCAATTTTACATAACAGATTGTGGCAACGAAAGCCTTATTGAACTAATATGAAGGCAAATAAAAGGGACATTTGAGCGAGAGAATACATTCTTAAAACAAGATAAAGAAAAATTATTCTTAGAACGTTTTGATAAGACATCAATAGCGGCCATTGGTGGAAATACATCAAGCGTGTCATAAAAGAAACGGAAACCTCCATGGACTAATAATGGACATCTGACATGTTCATGGATAAATTTTTTTGAATGAAATGGACATGATTCCGTTGACAGAAATAATCTATGATATGAATAAGGGGCTCGGAATACCAGGAAATTCAATACCACTAATAAACAGGTGAAGATAATTGCGTTTATACTGTTATCAACTCGTCTACGACACGGACCCTGAAGACAGTCCTGTTCGGTTATAATGGAAGTTCGTTTAATATTTGCTTTCACACATTTTTTCATCATAGCAGCGTGTTTGGTATGTTTTTTACACACAGCGGAGAGTTGTTCATATTATTTTTTTTAGAATAAATTTCTAGGAAATACATTTGTTTGTTTGTTTATTTTCTTTTTGCTTAGCAGCTTGAGTTAGTTTATAATAGAAAGTCATAGTGAACGACACGAAATAGAAAATTAACCTGTGAATTCAAATAAATTAGAAAAATAGTTATAATAGTAGTTAATTATTATATAAGTTAGTTACATTCAGTGTGAAATAAATGAAGTATGTATGTACAGTGAGTATATATTCACACCACCGTTTAAAAATAGTTTTAAGAAAAAAATTACAATACCCTTACAGAATCAGTTGACTGAGTAATTTGAGATAAACATAGAGATGGTCTAGCATCCATATTATTCAATAAAGCTTTGTAGTAAATCATAAGAAAAATGAAAGTTATTCCACGAAACATCCTCAGTTACAGATCACCAAAAATTGTTGCATACCCTGATGACATCACTAAAATGGGAAGATCACAACAAACGGTTAAGCTAAGGAAGTGGAAAGAGCAATCAATATGGAAACTCTGTAGATTCCACATACCTGGGTTTTACAACTTACCCAGAATGGAAACTGAAACACAGATATCAGAAAAATAATTAACGGGGCAAATAGGGAATACTATGCTCTCTAGCACATATTAATATCGAAAGATATAAACATAAACAATAAGGTAACTATATAATATACTAGTATATACATATACATAAATCCCTTATAAAGAAAGATATTAATGAAAATATTTGTTCTGAAATGGGAGGACGGGACATAGAGAAACAGATATAATCATGAGCTATGTGATTTTGGGATTGGTCAAAGCACAGAGATTGCAATTAGGAGGCCATATAATTATTTTTTTCTGATATAATTATGATTAAAAGTCAAGTTGACTTTTTATATTCAATCAGAATAAAGATTCGGCAGCTTTTTGCATAAAATAAGACAGAGGAATAATGGTAGGAGTTTGATAAGCCACCCCACGACGATCATCATGAAATTCTATACATAGATTATTGGTAATACAAAAATCGAGATATCGGAACTTTGATCATGATGATTGATGAATGATCATGATGATTGACGCATGCATAAGTTTCTATGAAAAAAGTATGCAAATGCATAATTTTTATCAAAAAAAGCAAGTCGCTCCAAGAAGCATAATTCATACAGATGGGTGGCTAGCAAATCGTTGCCTCAGCAATGAAGGAAAAACACTAATAGCGGGGTTCATAACCAAGGAATTGGGTATGAAGATCGGAAGGACAGAATCATATAATATACATGCCGACGAGAATGTCGTAAATCCGAACCAAAAAATACCCATTTCATTAATAGAAGAAATCAAAACAGATTTTCAAATGTAAAAGTTAGATAGATATATTCAAACTAAAATATTTGATAGAAGGAAATTATTTGTGTTTACCTTTATTTCAGTATCTAGCACAACAAAAATTACTAAATTTAGATCTATTGAAAAAAGTTATCCATAGTTCAATATCTGTTAGCCTTTCTGAGATAATGGTCACTTTCTGCATAAAATAGATATAATAAATCGATTTCTCGTAATATTAATAACCTATGTATTGAGTTTCATGATGATCTTTGTGTGATTGCTTATCATACTTGTGCCGAAATAATCGACTATCTTAAATTATACAATTTAGGTATATCTCATAACATTCATTCTCAGTTTACATCACGGGTTCAATTTTTAATCTGTTGAAAATGGAAAAGACACTAAGACCGAATATTTAGAATACTACTTGGTTGGTTTATCCTGAGTTGGATTTGGTGAGGACATTAGAACTTATAATTTAGCCGCATTTATAAATAAATTATGACACAAAAATGTTCCTAGGTAAAACTCTCAGTAAGTATGGAAGAATGAAATTGAATGCTTATTCCATCCATGTTAATGAATAAAAATTGAGTATGAATGTTTAGTACCGAAAATTTATGATCCGCTGTTTTCCTTATCAACACTCTTTGAAATTAGAAAATTCGAATGGATATTATCTTTTTTAATTATTATAGCTTATTAAAGGAATCCTCTAGTGTCCTTCAGGTCGTTAAACTCCCGAAGCAATCAATTATAAGTTCTTTGTTTAACTTGTTCCAATATCCACTCGAGTCTATCCATGTTATCCTCACACAATTCTCCAAGGCATTTAGCCCAAAATCATTTTCTCCCTTCTGAATAAAGGAACAGGGATGACAGTATTGTCAAATGAACCGATTTTTGAAATTTACGATTAGTTAATCCCTCGTAATCGAATTTATGGTTTTACAAAAATGATTTATAAGATTGGTTGAACGGATGATAAACAGAGTGGCTCTTAATATATAATGTTCGTAGAGTTGCTAATAATTCTATAGCTATATATATATACTTTCCAAAAGTAGACAAGGTACATAATTCCAAAAAAATAGATATTATACATAAAAGTGTATATAACGGCATAGATATAAATTGAATAATATTTGATATATTGAAATTAAAATAATTAACAAATTCTTTATGTCAAAAAAGTGATGTTTCCAATAAGCGTCTTTAATGTGATATTTTTGAAATTTGACAATGTTTACTCAAGATGAAAAAATAACGATCCTTATGATGAAAGGATATCGTGATAGTAAAAAGCTTACGATGTGGTAGCTACTCCACTTATTCAAAACTGTATTAAAAAATGAAATTAGTGCTGGATTTGTCTATAATATTTTTAATAAGTAAAAGTTCCATCCTTATAAATAAGGCCAATATCATATCCCAAGAATTAAGTTTCATAATGCAAAATATAGGAGCAGACTGAAATTTCGCAAGAAAGCTCCTCAGATGACTCCACGTTTATGTTTAATGTTACAATGTCAATATTAATTGTCATAATTGTAAATATCGGATTGATTGTAATCTTAGAACAAAGGTACGTTTGAAAGAAAGTTTAAATGATTAAGTAAGTATCACTTTTATTACACTTCTTTGTAGAAGGGGACGTAGCTAAGTATTCAGATTTGGTTGGAAAGCTACTAGTAACTGCAATAAGAAATGCACTTCGTAACTATATTAATGAACTTCATCACCACAATTTAGTGAAGCTGTTCTTATTTATTTGAATACATAAAGTTGATAGTTGTAGTAAAAAAAAGGGCACAATGCAGTTGCTAACTAATTTACCCCTTTTAGGGGTAAATCAGACAATTAGAGCATTTGTTCTGTCAACTATTTGACTTTCTTTCTTCATCGTAAATAGTTCTTGACACTTTTCAAGTAGGAAAAGCTTCTCTCATCTGAACTATTTGTCGCTGGTGTACTCAGAACAGATTATGAAGTGCTATATCAAAGTTTTTTGATAAATGATTTATAAATTCTTGTTGTTGATCAACAACTTGGTTTGTAAATTCCATGAGATTGAAGATAGCTTTGAAAGAGTACGGAACTAACTAAATTTTATAGGAATTGAAAATTTCTCTGTGCTCTGTGCTCTTGCTAAGTCGGATTTAACTCTACCTATGACAAAAAGCAACTCTGAAATAATTACTCGCAGCTCCTATATCTTCATCAGGTGTTTCATCGAATTTTTCTTTTTCTTGGTCTCTTTTGGTTATCTCTTTTTAATTTCTCTATTATATTCTTTTGACAATGTTAATTCCATTGTATTTTCTTCGAAAAAGTTAAAATCTTTAATATTTGTTATTTACTTTTTCGAATGAAACACATCGCATGAGAAGAATATTTTCTTTTCAATCAATTACGTCATGAGAACCGGTGATTTAATAGCTAATTGGAAGTTTCCAATTCATCATCCTTCCAACCTATTTTTCCTGTTCAATTAATTAGTACGTCTATTTAAGTTTGAGGCCTTACTCATTTCCTTCCAGTATTGAGATGAGACGAATTGTTTGAGTAATGAATTCTGATCGAAATAGAACATAAAAATATCATTAACTTCATCATTCAAAAAAGCTCTTTGCGACTAATTTTTCTCTCAACGTTGAATAATGTCACTCTTTAATTTATCAATTGCTGTAGATAAAAATTATTGGGCCAATATTGAACATTGTCTGTTATATTTTTTTTTTTCGGGTATTTTGTAAATCCTCCTCATAATCAGTTATCGACCGCTTCGTATTAGATGTCTCACATTTTTCTCCCCTGAGATTTGACTCAGTTGACCACAAATGTTCCCGTAATAGCTCATGTTTCCTCCGTGATCCTGAAAATGGTTGTCTTATAAATAATGTCGCTTGGAGCTGCCTCACTGAAATTGCTAGAATCAATTAAGGATATTGTTGTCGCCATTAAGAATGTCATTTTTTACTTAGGTTTTATTAGTTCCAGGATTATGTAGGGGATGTACTGGCAACTACCGCGATAATTTGAAGCGATCATTTATATAGAGTGATTCACTTAATTTAATAGGGTCTCTGTTGGGAAAACAGTGATATTTTTCAATATTTCGTTCCATAATCATATTAACATCAATTACTTTAAGACCACATTTTTAAATTCTATATGGAAAATTGGGCCAGCTTTAAATGAGGTTCTGCCATTGAGATATTCCATTTTTTGAAAAATAAAGAATGGCGTAGAGCTTTTATTCCGATGAATCCGTTCATTTTATATAGGTGAAGTTCACAACAATGATTTAGGATAACTTGATTCATCAATAGTATCGTTTGTTATTCCATATTCATATTCATAAATGGGTGTTTAAATATTGAAGAAAAGTTTGGCTTAATTCAAACAACAATCACTCTACTACTTAAAATATTATAATACTCCGCATATTTTTTCAATGTATTGAACAGCACTCTTACGATTCTATCATAGTGCATTAACCTTATTAACGTTATTAACCTTTCATATAAAATGATATATTGTTCTCATCTGTAAGGTTACTTCAAGTCAATACCTCGCCAAACAAATTTGGTACAAGCATCTTTACATCCGGCATGAAGAATAATACCTCTCCAATAGTTAATTTTTTTCTATATCTTCCAGGTATTATAGATTATTTTGGGGAGTCGTGTTGGCTTTACAGCCACTTCGGACCTATACCTAGAAGTTATTTTGTATATGACTCTACATCTCAACCATCTGCTTCAAACATAGATAGATTTCTCCGAAAGATATCTATTGTTTTGGGTCTGACTTATCTAGGTGTTAGTAGTACTCTCAAGGTACTCAAACCTTTTAGTTAAATAGGCACGACATTATCAAAATAGATGCTCTGCTGTTTCCATGGCTTACTCTCTGAATCTGCAGTTGTCGTCCTCTGCTGTGCCCATCGTCTTAAAGTGGTATTTGACAGAACAGTGACCTATCAGAAGACCGACCACCAGTTTCATGATACGTCTGGTTATCACGAGAATTTCTTCAGACTTCTTCGCTGATATGGTTCTGAATATTTTGGATTGTCTTGCCTGGAGTGTATCTCCAGTAAAACTCCATCTGATTGTTTAGCTATTGGTTCAGTTCGTTTTTGATGTGGCATCTCTTGAGGTCAAATTAGGGTTCTTGTCCAAGGTATGGAGTCGTTGCCCTTTTTTTGGTGAGGGTGTCCTAGTATATCCTGGTGACCTGAGAGCCATAGTAGGGTTAGTACTTTGCTTTTGTTAGCTATTGCTTTCAGAGCTTGCACCCAATAGCAAATAGCGGACTTAAAAGTCCGCTTGGCTCTACCTTAGGTGACCTACCAGATTTCCTGGCTTTAGTTTTACTGTCTGGATTAGCCTATGCGCGTCGATAAATGTCACTTTCTTCACTATAAGGTGAATAGGAGGCCGAATCAGTAATTGCCTCTGTAATACCTAGACAGATTATCCTTTGAATCTAGTTTTTTCTGAGCTATTGTTCAGTTTTCAATTTTTCAAACAAGCGCTGCATATGTTATCATGGGTTTGATGACTGTTTGGTATGTCCACAATACTATTTTAGGCTTTAGTCCCAATGTCCCTCCATTGTCGAGGTAATTATTCCAAGTAATTGTTTTATCCAGGATGGCTCCTAGATATTTCATTGGAAAGTATTACTTTAGTTCAATTGAGGATATGTGCGCTTATATTTGCCTTCCTTTTCCTTGTAAATAGGACTAATGATGTTTTACTTTGGTTGATCGAGAGTTGCTCTTCATCGCTTCAATTTTTGATTTTCTCCTGGGCCGTTTGCATCCTGTGCTTGTCCTTTACTACCACTATTAGGTCATCCGCTAAGGTAGAACTGTAAATCCCGCGCTCTTAAGTCTAGTGAGAATTTTGTGCACTGTCAATGACCACAGTAGGGTTGATAGACTCCCCGTTATAGTTAAATCTCTACTCATCATGCTTCAGATGACTGGTGACTTATATACTTATATACCGAACCAAACTTACAAAATACTGTCATATATTTAAAACAAGGCACAGAAACAAAGGATGAATTTTTGATTCCTAAAACGTCATTTCTGTTACAATTATTCATTTTCAATTCTTTGGATTGTGACGCAAAATCTAAAGACTCCTATGATTCCTCTCGTTTCAATCGGCCACCAACAACCATTTCAATCAATATCAATAAGTCCTATAACACATATTTTTTGTATTTCTAAAAAAATATTATGAGAAGGATCACAAACTAACAGTGTACCGACTAAAGAAGGAACATTGTATAGTAAGTTATATCTGACAACGTTGCTTTTTCAAATCTTTACATTCAAACAATAAAATCATTTTAGTTTCAAGTCTATTGAATATATATAATATACCGTTGCTTTTCCGCAAATATATAACAATATCTTTTGAAATCAATCAAGTCAGGAATAGAAACGGCACGTGACCATTCGATTATATAAACTTTCCCCATCGTTCAACAAAGCATGCTCCTCAATACGATGTGTTTAATACATTGCCTGTCAACTGTAGATATGAATCTAATCGCTTCAAATCGTATTTACTGTTTAGTTTTGGTTCACGTAAATGTCCATGCGACTAGTTTAGATAATATCTTTGTTTTGTGTGCAATAATGAAATTATAATTGTTAATTTCATAGTTTGCTGATTTCCCTTTAGTTTTAAAAAATGTAATTAATAATAAAAATACGTACTGATAGCCATGAATGAATAATCTGCTGGTCGTATACAGGCGAATTATGCACGCGTACTGTTGACCTCGTTGTAATAATGTAAAGTACATTTGAAATTGTATGATTATGGAAATATTGAATGGAGTAAAGTAATAAATACTCCTTGAATTTACATATAATTACACAGGAAAAGAAATTTGATGTTCTTGATGAAATTAATTAAAAATAATATTTTCTACCTAGTCAAATGAGAACAGCAGAATGAACAGAATGTTAAGGTCGGTCACACGTTTAATTCATGTTATACGTGAAACGAAATTTATGTTTCAATATAAATATATTAACTATTGTTACGAACAAGGTCGCGAAATGGGTCCTTAGATAGGTCCTGTCCAACTAAAATGGAATTTTAAAATTCAGCGGCTTAAGCGGTGCCTTCGATCTATTTTTTATAAATGGCGGACGTGCCTTTGATAAACTTTTTATTATTTTAAAAGGCGGTTTATTACATAATTTCTTTCAAATAATTTCTAGGAAAGTCTATTTATTTATTCCTTTTGTATTCTTGTAGAATTCCATTTATGGTATATTAATAAGTTTATGTCGCGCAGTAAGTTAGTTTTAAATAAATAGTTGTATTGAAACGAATTACTGGAAGTAACTACAGAACTTACTAAAGTTATATTTATAAGTAAATTATTTTAAATTAGGTGTGTTGTAAAGTGTGTGAAAAAATTAAAAAGATAAGGGACAGTACTTATTTTATTAATTCACCCCACGAATAGACAGAGTGTAAATAAATAGGAAAAACGTTGCACTATTTATTAATATATTTGGAAAAATATATATATGAGAATATAAACTTAGATTGAGTGCTTCAATGGTATACAAGTAAAAAAACGTGATATGGTAAAATCCCGAGTATGTAGCTTGAATGTTTTTCTATGGGTT
The DNA here is from genome assembly GCF_026250575.1 of Diorhabda carinulata. NCBI lineage: Eukaryota > Metazoa > Arthropoda > Insecta > Coleoptera > Chrysomelidae > Diorhabda > Diorhabda carinulata. The sequence continues at coordinate 24,194,228 of NC_079462.1, read as the reverse complement.
GTTACATGGTGAAAAACGATAATCCATGATTTTCTATTTCTCTAGTGGAATTCCTTATGATTATTCAATAAATAAACTGATTATAGTAACTTTTATGGATATTGAAAGTATTGGTATATCTTGTGAGACAGACACTTCTTGCATTCCGGATTCGGGATTAAGAGCAATCGATTTGTTTTGCTCAACATCTCTTGTAGGACACTTGTAGCGGTAGGATTCTTTCATTCCTTCGTAGTTTTGGTACGACCTATGAATTGATCATACAATTATATTAACTATAGGGTTGCTTTGTTGCCACGCAAGGCGATCTATATTAAACAATTGGTAGAACTATTTTTGTTAGCCATCCGAATTCCTCTTATCAGAAGTATCATATGGACTTTGTTTCCAAGGTTATGAAGGGTCTTCCTAATAATATTCTTTGTTATATTTATAATATTTTACCAAAATTTCAATGTTCAAACAGTATTAGGTTCTAGTGGAGTATTTATTGATGTTACAATTATTCGACTAGATGATGGTGTAGGCTAGAGATCCAATTAATCAATTTATTTTTCCAAACTTGTAGCGATTCACTGTTATATTAAGAAATCAAATGGTAGTTTCTATTTCAACACACACTGTTAGACTCAGAAAAAATTGAGTAGTTAAACCAAGTGGTCCAGCCTATAATCGCTTTTCTAGACGTTGTAATTACGTTGAATTCGTTTCTATTGGTTAATTTTGTTAAATTAAATAAGTATTTGAACGAAATTGAATGCGATAGCCAAAATAAAGCGTTGCTATCTATTTTCATTATTGTTTTATTAGTATACTAATGGAAACCCTACTCTTAAAATAATTGTGGTATTAATGTAAGTGACTACAAGAGAAGCTCATGGTTCAATATGCAGGCCGGATTTTTGGAACATTGCATACGACAACTGGATGTAGCAGCATGGACTGTAGTTGTGTCTAAAAAAGACCAAAGTTGTCCTTTCTAAAAAAAGGTTCAATGACATTATTTTTATTCGAATTGTGGATGAGAATGAAACAAAAGGCTTAGGGAAGTATCTTGGAACAACTGTCGGTGATGAAAATACAGAAGTATCAAAAAAGACTAGCCAGAGTGAAAGTAACACATGATGAGAGGACTCGTACGATGGAAGAAGGGTAACCCAACAGAGAGGAAGAGAGAGATTCATTGGATATTTTTTAGGTAGGATAAGGGAAATTTTTTATAGCAGGAAGTTTTGTTGGAATTGGCCCTGATATAGGAGCTGTTCCTCTGTAGGGCTGGGGTTGTGAAAGTTGCGTGGGGTTGTGCTTGCTGTCCTGGCTGGAAAGGAGGATAATCAAACGACCATTTGCCAGAAGACAAAGAAAAAGGAGCTCTGGTGTAAGTAAAAACGGCTCTTCTCGTTTTGGGGTTATATATTTTTTTGTGTTTGTAATTTTTTGTTTTGTTTATCTATTTGCTTTGTTTTGTTTCTTTGAAATAATCAATTTTTTTTGGTATTTCAAATATGGGCGGGCGGGTACAGCTGCGGCTGCATAATTCCCTATCGCCGGTCATTTGGCTGGTGACCCGGTTCACCAGATTACTGGGAATCCGCAGAAAACCTACAATTCTAACGATACGTAATCCAACCCGATTTAATGTGTTAAATAGTTCCAAATTGGTTTTAGGAACAAGAGGTGTGCAGCACTCTGTATTGCCAAAACTTTATTGACGATTGTAAAAAGAATACCATCATACATAAGAATATAGTACGTTATACACCAGGGAATAAAGCGTTACTTTTAATTTTTAAACAAAAAGTTTACTGTACTACCTACCAGCAGAAGTGCTATTAGTTGTCGAGTACTCAAAATAATTTATTTAGTTCTCTTTTTTTAATTCTTGTAATATACATTATAAATTATTGTGTAATTAAAGTAAAATACAGGTGATTCAAGTATAAGGTACGTGCTTTCATCTGTAGTTTTCTGAAGGTATTCATACTTTCTTTTTCACAATACTTTAGGTCCACTACTACCATTACTCTCTTTTAAAATAACGGCAACTGCACATTAATTGTATAAAAATTTTTGTTGGCTCAGCCGTAAATATAATGAGCCGGTACATCTCAATGCACCACCTGAAAAACCTGTTTATTATTTTTCCAAAACACCCGGTATGGCACGTGCACATCGGACACATTTCGCACCTGCCTGTATTCACAAGCTTGTATACAGCATGGCGCCACTAAGAAAACTAGTGGGCGGTGTTGTTTAATTCTCACAATATTCACAGTGAGTCAGTGATTTTTGATTAAAATTAGGCAAGTTGTTTTTCATCAAGAGATGCTGATTTTTATTGACAACGAAGCTACTACCAACAGTTTTCTCACAGGTAAATTACAAGCTAATTCTCTAACAAGTGTAAAAGAAGAATAATGACAGCTTGTTTATCTTGCATCTTTGGTTACATAGTTACATATTGTTTAGGTTAAATTTGATAATCATTTATTTTGAGTATTGGTTCGTTAGTATTGAAATTCGATAATTTCCATTGAACTACTGATAAGATATCCCTATCCATCGACACTGCTGACAGATTGATGAAATTGCTAGAAATCAAATTGATTTATTCTTACAATCGATCCAATAGAAGTATATTCAAAATAACTAAAACCAAAATACGATCTTTAAAATGATGATAAAGAATATTGAAAACTGGAAAAATATTAATCCTTGTATCTTGACTTCAGAATGAAAAGAGATTAGATACATGAATCGTTTATTACATTTCAAGCACAACATTTTGAGCAATCAAGGATATGAATTTCACAGTTGTTTCCCAAAAAAAAACAGATAGGTAAAGTTTATTTAGACTGAATTACGAGAGGATATTGCTATTATCACACAGACTTTATTGATATTACTCATAAAATAAAATTTTTTTAATCTTAGGCTACTTCTAACAAAAAATGGATATGTATTATTCTCGTCAGAAGAAGGCGGATTCATTGTGGGCGTTTACTTATACTGTTCTGCCGCCTTTAGATGGACGAAGTTGATAAATACGTTTTTAAAACCCAATAATTAAGTTAAACTATGAAACAATTTCTGCTTATGTTCGTTAACAATTACTTCACACTTGTGATAATTTTTGTGAATAATATTTCATTAGTCATAGTGTCATAGTGAAACTGAAAATAAAAACACCAAATCAAAATGATTTGAATGCGCAAATTGTTCAGACAACTTCGTTTTAATGTATTTATCACTTCCATTGGAAACATTCTAGATAGGGAACAAGCATTTGATTATTCCAACGAATTAATCGGAATTCGTTCAAACACATTTCGTCAATATTTGAATTCACAGTAATCGTAGCCTACAGATCATTCAGCTGTTGATTGCATATGCTTTCTTTGGACTCTTTGAAACATATGGTCATGTATTTTAATTTGTTATTTTTGAAAAGTTGAGAATTTAGTGAAACATTTGCAAAGTTTTCGACTCTTTTTGAAAAAGAACTTTTTGTTTTTACCACAGAAAAAAATATTTCATCAAATGTCAATTCTCCCAATATTTATCATTCTTGTCAATCTCCAAGTAATTAAAATTTATCAATAACAGTATTTGTTTGACATGCGGTGATTTCACTCGAAGCAAAGTAAAAATAAAACATAAAATCTGAATAAATCTCTTTCACAGTGTTGCAATGACTGGAAGCACTTCTAGAAGCCTTATTGTGAAATAACGAAACTGTTGACACATTTTACTTACCACTTCGTTTTTAGCATTCCAGTATATCATTCAAAATTTTCCTTGAAGCAAACTCTTATTTTACTACGCTACGACATTCAAACAGAAACAAAAACTATAATCTTAATATCCTATACTTATTGACGTGTAATAGTAGATATAGATGAGAGTTTTCTATTCAGAAGTAATATCCTTTGACAGATTTAAACTTTTCCTGTTTATCTTACACTTTTCAACGTAATGTATCATCACACCCTTGTATATTCAAATAACTGTGTAGTATAGTAGTAATAATTGAAAGTATTTTAAGTGTGAGCCACCTTGTAAAAGAATGTCGTTGCCGCGAAACCAACTGCGGATACGGAAGCAATCGGCATTGCAAATGAGAGTCGCATCTGGTCGCTAGGTATAGAAGTTTTCGATAAATTATTACCGGTGAGAAATTTCGAATTGTTCTCTTTTTAGTCTGTATTGACGATTTCATGTCATTATCTCAGATGCCATAGTTAGTATTGGTTCGAAGTATGATGGGATGTATTTTACGAGGAAGAAACGTCATGATCAATAAAATCATATGAATTGCCATCTGAAAATGATACGAACTAATTCCCGGAACAAATTATGAATTAAATAAATATTCTGTATTTTGTTTAAATGTCAAATTCGAATGATAAATTGGAAATTCAAAAGGAATCATTACATGAAAATCAGCAGTGCATTCCACGACAGCAGCTTTAAATCTTATCGAAAGGTATAGACATCAAATTAATTTTCTATTCATATCTATTATAATCATTTTCTAAGGCCGTCTGAATTGTTAAAAAATTCCAAGTTTCCTTGCACATACATACATTTTTTCTATTAATGATAATCCTGTTGCTTGTACTGCTTTAGTAAGCTCACCAAGTAATTTATGAATTTGTTCTAGAGAATCTTCCAACCGATGGTTGGTATGGAAGCCAACTTATTCTCACATATAGAAGTGACATTAAAAGCATCAGTTTCTCAATAAATCCCTGCATAATTTACCTTCAGATGTTTGAAAAAAAAAACACATTTTAACTTTTGTTACCACGCCTTCTTTTGACATAGGGATGGCGAGATCATTTCAAATGAATTGTGTTGCATTTGATTTATCGAAAGGGAATAATTTTTCAACAAAATGATCTACATGATCTGTTCTCTTATGAATGAAGTTATAATTAGCATCTGATATTATTTTGAATATTTTACTACTTATGTTGATCTTAATATCTTTTTACCTCTTTGGGCCTTTTTTTCTGTCAACTTATTTTTAGTTTTTCTCTGTCATCTTCATTTTTTCTATCCCACTCTTCCTCGGTCTCACATCCTTGGTTTTGAAAGTTCGTGTTTCATACTAGGTATATCCCCAATGAAATCTGATCAGATGATTATGTTTATTTTTTCTGTAGTTAACAAGGAATTATTACATCAAAATCATCTTCTAATTAATAAAAAAAGAATACACCATTTCATCCATTACCTTGAAAGCACCCATGGTTGGTATGGAAGCCAACTTATTCTCACATACAGAAGTGTCATTAAATGCATCAGTTTATTTAATAACTCCCTGCATGATTTATCTTCAAATATTTGGAAAAAACACATTCTAATTTATGTTACCATGCTTTCTCTTGACTTAGGAACGGCCCGAGACTATTCCAAATGAATTGTGCTGCATTTGATTCATCGAAAGGATATATTTTTTCGACCACATGGACTACATATTTTACGTCTGTTCTCTTCGTGAAAGAAGTTAGAATCAGCATGTAATATTAGTTTCAATATTTTAGCATTTATCTTAATCCTGATACCTGCCTATCTCTTTGGGTCTCTTTTCCTGACAACTTATTTCTCGTTTTTCTTCATTTTTTCTGTCCCGCTCTTCCTCGGTCTCACATTCTTGGTTTTGAAAGTTCGTGTTTCATACTAGGTACATCCTGAATGGTTTCGTTTCTGTTTATTTCTGCGGCATTGTTGTGAATGCAATTCAGAGCTATGAGTGATTCAATTATTAAATAATGGGTGAGACAGTTCAAGGACGAACTTCTACACGAATTTGGCTGGGTCATGTCTGATTGCCGTTCGTACAGCTAGGACCTAGCTTCTTATACCTAAAATCTTTCCTTGATGGTCAAAACTTCAATGATGATGACGAGCTAACGCATAGTTGAAAACTTGTGTCGCGCTATCTCAAGTGCTTAGAAAATTTTGAGGGCTATATAGACAATTAGTTTAACAGATGTAGAGAAATATTTTTTCTATACTTGTATACGTCTTTGTTTATAACTAAAAAGAGCTCAATATGAGTATGGCTACTTTTTATATATTTTCGGTATTTCCTTATTGGCTAAAAATTGTGTTTACTAATCTATCATTTGCTCCAGTCCCTTCGTTTATCTATCTTGTGTTAATGTCATGTAAAGGTGTTCAATACTTTTGACCTCTATTTTTGATTTTTATAGTTTCATCTCATATGTTTTTACCTTTCGGCTTATCATAATAGTCTTAGTCTTGCATTGAGAAAAAATAAAATCAACTTGGACCTATTAGGAAACTATCGCTAAGCTGATTGGAAAATAGTTTTCTTGTAAAATATAAGCCCTGTCAAATATGAACATTGCTTCTTCTTGTTAAATTCGATAGAAATAATATGACAGGTCATTCTTATACGAATTGAAATTACATTTTATGTTATTATTCGCGATAATAATATTCCAAACTATTTCTATGAGAAAAGCCAGTAGCTATTTTTAGTAAAGAAAGTAAAGAAAAATTCATGAAAATAAAGTAACATCAACAAAACATCAGATCGTGCTTTCTGATAAACTATAGTGAAATGTAAATATTTTTGCAAACTTTTTTGCTTTTCTAGACCAGCGCCTACTGGCGACATCGAAAGTGATATGGAGGTGCATACATGAAAGAACATATAAGGCAGCAAATATTACTTGTAAAAGTATTGATTGCAACTTCATAGTTGAGTATTACAACCATCATTATACACTAGTTGCATAATGTATATTTTCACATATCTCTGTAAGAAAGGCACTAATATTATGCAGGGAAGCGGTTTTAATATAAATTTTCTCGCAGTAAGTAGAATGTGTTATTGAGTTGAACCTTTATGCCAATCAAAATATCCAGTGCACACACTTAACTTGAACCGTTAGTTTACAAAGTAATTAATTGAAGAAGCCCACCAAAAGCTTCCCAGGTAGTTATATATTGTTAAGAAGTTTTGCTTCAGGTAGATATAGGTGCACAAACAAAGCCCCAGGTATTAATTGTTCTCATTCTAGTTTGAAAGGTCCTTTTCATCGAGACACCCGGTACACGCACTTCGATTTCCAAACTGTTGTTTACAAAGTGAGCCAGACTATAGAATGAATATAGAAAACGTAGTTTCTGGCTATTGTTCACTTCCCAACGCGGTGTTGCCTTTATAGGATAACACGGAAACTTAGGAAATAGGAAGTGAGCGGAAAATATAACAATAGAATGGGAAACTTTCGTCTTGGGACGGGTTTAATGGCTGAAAAGTTTCCTTACTTATATACGAATTAGTCAGAAGTTAGTAATTTTAATGATCGCCAATTCTCCTACGTTACGTGAAATTAAATTATATCCTAAAGTTATACAAAGAAGTAATAGTCATTTGGTGACAGGGAGTTTATTGGATGACAGACATATATATTTAGGGTATAATAAAGACTTATGAGGCTTTGAATATATGATAAATAAGATACTATCAACGAAACAATAGAGGCATGTTTTAGATTTCTTAACTGATTTATCTCTAAAAGATATTATTCTATATTTATGATCAAATAATTCGATTGTTTCAAATTCGAAATCTAGTCCAATAAAGGAGACTCGGATCACCAAATAAAGGAACTCATGGTCCCACTAATTTGTAGTGAAAAATTTATCTTCCAATCAATAACACATTAAAATTATTATGATGTACAGTAAATGGTAGTTGAAAGAAATAAACAAATGACTAAGTATTGAGCATTTTCCGTACAATTTCACTAATTCCCTGACTTATGCATTAATACATAATTATAATTACTGAGTAAGTTGTAGTGATGAGCGAGACTGGTCTTGGTCTAGCAGTCTTGATCCAAAACCAAGACCAATACCAGCTAAAGGCTTGCAAGTTTAATACCGGCCTATAAGACTCTTGCACTCTTGCTTTTTTTTTCATTAATTTAATAGAGTTCCAAATTAATTTCTACAAATGTGTTTTTTTACCTCAAAACATAAAATAAAAATATGTTTGTTAAACAAATTATCCCCCTGATAATATTAGCTGTGATATCACAGACTAATAAAATACGCGCTATAAGGAGGATCTTGTTCTAAACCTATTTAGAATGAAGGGTTGCCGGTTGATTTATGAAGGGTACTTAAGAGATAATTTTATTACATATTTGTTTACCATATATTTGGGCATCAGATATGGAATAATCTGTCTACGTCTTTTGTTTCAATATTTTTCATATTTCATTTCATTTCATTATTGTTGCGTTGTGCTTTTTTCAAATATGTAACTAGTTATGTCTTTAACAGAGTTTCCTGATATGTTATAAAAATTATTTGAATATATATCAAAATATGGTAAATACAAGGTATATATTTCTATGTATTTTGGTACAAAAATACGGGAAAGAACAAACGTCATTTTTTTACAAATGGATAAAGTTTTAAACAGATCTTTTTGAATATTTGATTTCATTATATTCCAGATACCTACATTGCAGATTTTCAGCAAAATAGCTAGCTTTTGAAAAATGATTGACAACTATTTATTAATAAATCAAAAACTAATTTTACCATAGATTTCAACGAGATTAGACCATAAATGGAAATGATTCTGATTTAATTTCAAAAACAATTTTCATTTTAAGAAAAATCAGTTTTCAACCATTCCAAGAATACACATTTTGCATCCCGTCGGGCGCCAATGGTCCAGATAATCTATTCTCGTTCCAATATTTTGATTTATTTCAAACTTACGTTATGAGATGATTCTGTATTATGATTCTCATACTCTTCAGGATCAATTATAAAATGTAAGACCTTGCAGCAAGACCAAGATCGATCTATGCAAGACTAATACCAAGACCACATATGAGGCTGCAAGACGAAGACCAGATCACGCATGCAAGATCAACACCAAGACTAAGCCGCTCTTGGACTTGGTCTCGTTTTTGCTCATCAATAGTAAGTTGGGAATAGCATGTCCTGTAAAATATGAATTGTGTTCAGTTATTCGATTTCTGCATGTCAAAGGAAACATTGCAATTAATATTCATAGAAGAATGAGTGAAAGTATGATGCAGGCGGTTGGGGAACTAAATTGGTTTCAAAGAATAAGCTTATTCGGTAGAACAGAAGAAGGCATCACACGACTGTATGTATATGTCTACGGTGTTTTGAGACCTAAAACATTTTATCTTGATGGAAGACATGTAACATAATACAACGATAACCACAGCTTTGTACAGCGTAACTCTCAAATATCTTCGAAGGGTTCTCGACCATTACAGAAGAAGAAATAAGAGTAAAATACAAAAAAGAAAAAATAGGAGGCATTTACCTAGGCTTAGTCATCAATAAATGTATCTTAAAGGCACTTTTTCTACCAAAAAATAATAATTACAGTCTTTTAGGATAGAATCGTTATTTATGAGTCGAAAAATGGCTTGTACACAGGAATTTCATACAATAATTTTCCTAATACTGAAAATATTATCAAAATGCAGAAGTTTGATGGTAATTTTCCTTATAAAATATATTATATTTTCAATATTTTGAACAGTTTGAAGATTAGAACAATTAATAAAACAACAGACTAATTTGTCAACCCTTCTCTTTGGCATGTATAAATACCATCTAAATATAACTATTACTGCATAAGTAGAAAAATAAAAAAATTACGTTTGCGCGACTTGAACCTGCTACCTTTTGCATATGAGCCTCATATTCTAGCCACTACGAAGACCTTAATAATACGTTTTTTACGCACTCGAATTTGTGTCTATAGTACGTACTTTACACACGGTAGTAGAAGAAAAGATTTTATCTCCTGTGGAATACGTGAAACGTGACTTCTGGATGTCTTCGAAGCGCTATCATCATAATGGAGGAAAGTTTTTGGTAAAATTATTAAAGATGCGGCAAAAGTATATGGCGGCAGTGTTTTACAAATGATAAGATTTTATTTTGATGGAATACATTCAATAACCATAACTACAGCTTCGTACAGCAAGACTCTTGAATCTCTTGGAAGCTCAAGTTGAAAAAAAAAGGAATTCTGTCGTTTTTTTGCTTCATGATACTGTTCGATCACAAACAAGTTTTTGATCATTGTTCACTTGGAAAACAGACTAAAAAGACAGAAATTCACCATATATAATGAGGAACTAGAGTAAAAAAATTAACTGAAAACACAAATGGTTGTGTTCCAGAAAGGTAGTGGAAATTTATGATTCCGAACGGCGATTCAGACAAAAAATAGGTTATTATTGACCAACATTTCTATAAATTAATGTTTTTTATTTTAATTATAATTTTAATTTAGCAATCAATGGTACTTTGGAAGAAATAGCCCCCGCATTTAGCAAAATATATTATACAATTCCAATATCAGAATTATTCATTATGAAAGCAAATATTGAAAGGAAACTTAACTCCATTGATTTTTATTATGATGTATTGTGATTATCAAATTATTACCATCAATTTACGCAGTATAACACCGTATGAATTTTTTATTTTATTAATTATATCCAAAAGCAAGAGATTTATTTGAATATTCAATTTAGGACGTAGTTGTAAAAAAATATAACCTCATATGTAAATATTTGATGAGAATAGGACTTATATAGTACTAAAGCATTTTTTTTTAATTCCAAATAATATTGAGGTTAACATCAAGTCATTGTATATTTCCACCGAAATCAGAATTCCTGAAGGTTTACATGTAAATGTTCGTATTCAGTCCACAACGGGTCTCTACTTTGTAAACACCAATTTGGAATAAAGTGCGTGTATATCCCAAACTCCGAAAGAATTCAACTCCTCGATGTGCGGTGACGCGGGATTTTTACATGACAATAGGCGTAAGTATACTCGTAGTTGTATTCATGTGGCATCTCCCGGCAATCATGCGGGATCCATGGGGAACAACGAGTATTACGTCAGTTGTAATTCCCAGGGGAATGTTCTCGACAGCAGCGACGCGCAGCCACTGTCGTACCATAAGGAGTCCGAGATATGTGACGAACAGTTCGTCGGATATGAACGATAGTTGGCGAGGTGTAAGGCGTAATGTGACTCCCGGGAAGAACAGCTGATTGCTCTACAACGACAACTAAATCATGGTTTCACCAGCTAGGCTCTTTCAAACATTGTTGCCGATTTTAACTGAAGTATTCTCACAACGAGTACATTCTTATTCTTAATTTCACAAAGTTACGAGGGTTGCTACGCAAGATTTGATATAGACAAATAAAAACAAGTATGTATAATGAGATATGGCTTCATTGTTCTACAAAATAAAATCAATATACTTTTGCATAAGTTTGAACCAATTTTCGAAGCTTCTTTAGTTGAAGAAAAGCGGTTACCTCGCAAGTTATTTATGACTTATCAATTCGATGTTTTGTGAAAGCTTGCATTGTCGTGGTGGACAATGATTCCTCTTCTGCAATTGGTTACTCTGATTTTTTCAAACACTCCACAAATACTGGTGTACCATTCAGACGTGACATTTCTTCGTTGCTTTAATGGAATAGTGGTAACACACACATAATTCCGAAAAAACAGATGACCATTTGTTGGAGTTGGTTCGTCTTTATGAATCCATACTGTCGATTGTTGTTATATTTAGCGTTTATGTGCATAGGTCGCCTATCACGATCTTATACACGTCTTTGAAGCACCACGATTGTATCTTTTAGCATTTCTTTGCAACAATCGACGATAGCTTGCAATTGAGTTATTGCCAAATTATGTTGTATCCAGCGCGAAAATCTTTTTGACAGACAAATGTTCGTATAATATTGAATGTATGCGAGTGAGAATGTATGTGAAGAGTATGTAATTCAAGTCCAAAAAGAATCTATTGTGAAAGAGTTTTTGATAAAATTACGATAATAAATTCTCAATAGTAGCAAAGTCGCATGGTGATTGAACGTCTTCTGCCTCAAATATCTGTACGAAGGTGAGTACAAAATTCCTTTGAATTTTCGTTGCAAAATAGGTACAAAATTTGTTAATATAGTCTCCACTTTTAGTAATACATTTGGTCTAGTGAGCCTGAAACTTCTATATGTTTTCCTGTTGTAAAGTTTCTAAGTGGTTGGTCCAATGCTCTCCATGCTCTCTAGAGTGTGATGTACCATGTAACAACGAATCTTTGAGAGTAAACGACGTCAATGAATTAGAATTACTGATTTCAGTGAAGCCTACAGCAAGGCGTATGCGGCCGCCTTATATCTTAGTTTGCTGAAGTTTTAAAACGAGAAGTGTCAGTAATTGTTAAGCTGGTCCTAAAATAAAGATCTTATGAGTATTTAGAGATAAATACAGGAGGATTCAAGTTTTAAATTATGAAATAGAAATTTATTACTTCATAAAATTTTGGAAACAGTTACAAAAGATATTATTTCAGTTAATTCATTCATATAAATATTTATAAGTATTTCCCAGATACAACGACAGAAGTTTCGTACTTTTTAGAGTAAATCTGCACATGTGGCTCTTAAAGTCAGTAATGCATTTTCACTTTTACCTAATTTAATATTGTTCACAAAATTTATAGGCCAAAAATAGCGGCAACAATGTATCTAATGTCGCCGTCGACGTCGAACATTCCTCACTGAGACTTCCTCCGTCGAAAGTTGGCAGGAAGGGAGTCCTTCCGGGAATGATAAGTCCTATCTTAAGAGAGACAGAGAACGTACAAACATTATATAGGCTTTATGCTAGGCTGAAAGCCGCGTTTGTACTTGCTTAGAATGTTCATTGCCGAGAAATTTAACGGATTCAGACATGTTACGGAAACAGGTAGTGCGTAAGGAACAATGTTAAGATTCAGCATGGGTTATTATAGTGGTTTAATCAGGACGTAGATACGTATAGCGATTATGTCTTTATTCAAATCACGTTTCAGTCATGTCATCTGTATACAGAGTTGAGCTGATTCCAGTTGAATATTATTGGAAATTAAGTTTTCATAAAGAGTATTGAGTACGTTTGTCTACTGATTTGGAAGAACTGTTGTCTCTTCACTTTTTTAAAGCTTAATTAACTTTAACTATGAATATATAAATGCTTTTTCAAAAAGGCATAGGGCAACAGTGACAAAAAAATTATTAATTTCATCTTCAATTTAGTTACAAGCTACTGGCGCAACCAATTCTTCTTATGAATGGAACACTCCACTTAACTGGACATACCAAAACATGAATTAATGACGATATCTTAAATAATAGATGTAACAAATTTATTATTTCCAACAAAATGTCTGATTGCTATTTATATCTTTCGTTTACTTCCAATTTCCAAAAATTCATTTATTTGTGAATTGGCAGAAGCTCAAAAACTTTTACAGTGGGTCGTTGGACTTTTCATATTCAAGAATATGAGCATGCCAATCGCATTTCGTTTTATCAACTATTTTTTTAGTGAGTCAGTGGCTGCTCAAAAACAGTAGAGTAAAAGAATATCTGATGTCTGTTGGTATATCTAGTCTAACGTAAATGTACTCATATGGTATTTTTAACAATATTTTATGTAGTAAGGAATGAATTCATTTTTATTTAAAGACACACAATAGTGAAACAAAGTGGAATACATTTTCGGATACTGTTAGCATTTATGCATTATTCATTATAATGAAAATAATGAATCTATACAATAGAATGAAGTATGTCGTGCTTTGGTAATAAACACTTCATCAACACAGCATTGACCCTACTAGTTTAAAGTACTTGTTCTTCAGTTCATCATAGTAGAACAACACTTCCGGAGTTAATTTTTTTCTTTCGTAGTGCAAATCATCTCAGCTGAATATTTCTTGAAAATATACCGTACGTTCCCAATTAAACTTAGGTCTGATTAATTTTTAAACCAATCAAGCACTTAATCTATATTCTAGATTAAAGTTCAGGACAAATTTTGAATTGTGATTAGAGAAATGTTTCATTGAAATTTTCCATGAATAAAGCAATTCTACGACGTAATATTTCAATATCTGGTAGAATTCAATAAGAACTAAGCTTCCATAACAATTTTTTCTATGATCGTTATTTTTCATCGCACACTATAATTTTCTGAGATGGAATTTGTTTGTTCATTGATCTTTTGTCTTCAAGACATTTCTCAAAACCCTTGCTTGTACAATTGAGGTACAAACTCGACCTCTATAATCCATCAAATCTCTTCGAAAGTCTGTCTTTGTCTTTCTTGGGTTCTGCTCTTGTCAACAATCCTAAAATGTACTTAGAATTTTTAAAAATAGTTGACTAGCACCACATCAACTACCGTAACTATATCTCTAGCAATCATGTTTGTTCATTGAGTGCAATTATTTTAGCACGCTTCTTAGGAGAAATACGTATCTTTAAGCGAAAGTAACACGTGTCACAAGATTATAATCATCGACCTAAGCGCAAATACTCTCAAAACTGAACTAATGACACTTTAAAAACCAGACCAGAAGTTCCAATTAATTTTGACAGTATTTGGAATCAATTGGTCTTCTGTCAAATCGATAAAACCTATTGACAGTAAGAGAAAATTTGATTTTGAATCAAAAAACTGTTTCTATGTATTTCGTGTGGTTTTCTGAAAAAATTAATGACGTTCTTCATGACCTCGGCAGTAGCTGAAACTAAAGCAATCGGACGGTAGTTATGGAGAACCGCTTTTTTCCTTTTTTTGGTATGGACTGAGCCCGATGAACTTTCCAATCTGCCTCTTTTATATGATAGAGAAAATAGTTTGCAAAACGAACTTGTTACTTCAACTGAGCAATTCTTCAATACGATTGCGCCAGTCGCTTTATTGATGTTCAAGCCTTTGAAACATCTAGGTGTGGAAATTGTATTTCTGGCCAATAAGTACCACTAGACAGGCCGGGTGCTAGTTTTCCCCACGAGTCAAGAGTTGAATTTGAAACGAGCAAGCGACCCAACAAGTCCGCCTCGCGGTCACTGCGATTGACCCATCTTCTCCAGTCAACGGTGGAATTTGTGACTTACAAAAGCCTTGGCTGACTGCTTTTGTAACCAACCAGAAAGAGGTGGATTTAGTAATCAAAACAAAAAAAGTTTTCAAGCGTCATCTTTTTGATGCGCAGGATTTGAATACTGTGAAATTCCATCCCATAATATGTAACAACATGTCTTAGCAGACATATCCTATAAAAGGTATATGGAACGACAGGATCGTAGGGAATGGAGGGATGTTTCTTACATGTCTTGAATTGAACTTAAATAGTCAATCAAACCATGGATTTTCAATGATAATTTAGGGCGATGATGTTGATGCGTATTAATAGTCACGATTATAATATCAATGTTTCTCTCAATTCATAAATATCATTTTTTTGGAAACTTGTCCTAGCATTTGAGGAAGGGAGCTACTGGTTACTTTACCGTTCTAAAACAACCACAACAGATTGTTAAAACACAAATATTCCACTAGAGCTTATCTTGTAAATACAATTCAAGTTTCTATGTATTTGGAACAAACTTGGGCTTCGGTCCAAAACAATAATCCAGTTGCTGCATTCGCGAGTGAAGGAAATAAATATTTATTTTTGATTTCGTAAAATCGATATGGTGGATTGTATCTTAGTATATAACTATTTCCTCTAAAAATAAAAATATATATAGTATCGATGAATTTTCGAAATTCTTTTATTGAAACAATGAATCTCGAAAACTCTATATTATATAACTAATATCAAAGTAAAGACATGAAAGAAGTGGTTTAGAATATTCATAAATGTTATAAATTTATTATTCAGAAAGAAAGCGTGTCATCTTTATTTAGAAAATGGGCGATCTATGAGGAATGTGTATCAAAAGATTTCAGCACACAATAGGCCTTCCGAATGCACAATTTGCTCTACCATTATTAAGTATGGGACCCAATTTCAATTATTGGATAATATTCGACCAAACAGACTAAATCTGGAACTAGTGAAGAAAATATAGAGGCGGTATTAACGGCGGTATAACAGCTGTATTAACGGCCCATCGTAATCAACAACATGGCATATCTTATGTGAGGATCTAGCGCAAGAGCTGAAACCGACTAAACTTCCGAAACATTTCTGTTTCAGTCATTGTACTTTGTGCTATTGAAAAGCTTCCAAAAGATCCACGGTTTTCGACAAAAATTTTTATCACCGATGAGGCTGTATGGACTCGTGAATCTTCAGATAATTTTTGTGATAAGGTTACTTTCTAACGGTGGAACTCATTTTAATTGATACGGTTGCAGCGGATCTTATATCATCCAAATCGAGTTCAGAGGTGGCAAGTGAAATCATACAACAGAATGTACGCCCGATGGGCCTACCGACTTATTCCTGATATCAAAGTCTAGGTGAACAGAAAGCATGGAGAAACTGATTACTTCTTAACACAAGTAGTTACTAGCCACGGATGTTTTCGCAAGTATCTAGATAGCAGGCAGAGATCAAACACTCCTAAATGCACTTATTGCGGGGGAGGAGAACGATGTTGCGCATACGCTCTTCCTCTGCTCCACTTATATACTCAGAAGCGGAGAAGAAGTTTCAATTTTGTTAACATGATGGTGTGCTTATCAGAATCAGAGTAGTCCTGGAAGGATTTCCTCTCCTACAGAAATAAAATTCCTCAGTTTTGAAAATTTGCTTACTAATAATGAATGAGCTTACTCATTTAAGTTCTTTTCTGTTCGGTGAAGATAGTTAATATACACATTTCATTACAATATTTTATACTGAACACACTGTTTACACTACCACTACACCAAAACTCACAATTACCCTATCTGATGTGCGTTTCGATAACCAAGTTATCGTCTTCAGAGACTGAAGGTAAAAGCGCGTCAGACGGTGTAATTGTGAGTGTTAGTGTAGTGATAATGTGAACAATGTGTTCTGTATGGATATCAACAACGGTTCTAGAAATTCCACCTTAGACGACATTTTATAAACATTGTATCAATATTTCAATTATTCGTTCCAATTATATTCTCTTCAAAAAGTCGTCGTTAGGGGATTTGGAATGATGTTTCATATAATCTACAAAAAATCGCTCACTTTATCCCCTGTATCACCTATAGACGGTTGTTTTCTCCATTTTACAAATTTCACCCTTTGTGAATAAATTAACAATAACCCTTATATAACCGCAATTTGCTCCTATAAAATATTCAATGCTCATCATTTTTTATGAAAGGAATAAACAATCATTTATGTTGAGGCGTAATATATTTTTCACCAAATTTCTCTAACACAGCTGTAATAATATTGGTGGCGATTAACATCGTAATTTCTAAATGGGTTAAACATCAAAATGTGAATTCGATTTGACACCGATCGATTCCGGCACGAATAAGTGTTTACTGCAAAGAAAAAGTTTCAATCGGACGACATGCGATGCACTCAGGCGTACAATCAATACAAAGCAAAAATTTTAAGGTTTTGTGGAGCATTTCATCGAGTTGATTAATAATAAATTACATGTATAGATCCTAAAAATTATGTTCAAAATTACAGGCGGATTTACATCACTCGTAAATAGTATTTATACGTATATTGTTAACAATTGTTACATTTATTTTTATTAATTACACAAATTTTCTTTATAATATACTATTCGTAGCAGTGGATGATTTCCACTTTTCCTGGTTTCTTTATCTGTAATGCGACATCTCCGCTCAAACGTATCATTTCGATTATCGATGTGTGGAGTTCAGGATCATTCCTTTATAGAAACATACGAATTTCTTCGCTCTAAAAGCTACCAATATATTGATACAAATTTTTGTATATGGTAGTTAACATTTTGTTAAACAGTTTTTGATGTGGCATGAGGTGGTGGTAGTGAAAGATATTTTCTTCAAAAAGTCAACTGACACGGTAGGTAAACGATCTAGAAGACTTTGTCTTTGTGGTAGGTGTATTGACTATAAGAGCTTCGTTGTAATCTTCTATATCTTATAAATTTGTTCAATTCCTCTGGTGTAGAAGTCTTGATTATTTTTGTTCGATACCCTTCAGACTGCCATCTTAGGAACGCCTGCGACAATTTTCCAGGTTTATGTTATGGTGAATATTCTGGGTAATTTTTAGCATTTAGTAGAAAACACCTAGCGTGGACGACTTGTACGTCTTATACAATTCAGCAAAATATACGAATTTTTAGTTGACTTCCAATCTATGAATTTTTTGCATACGATATTATACTATTTTAATTTTGTAGGTAGCAGATTTTTTGTTCTGCTTGTGACCATGTCCTTAGGAAAACTACTACCCATTTCAACTTTATCAAAAGTACTGTTACTAGTTCTTGTACGTGAAACAAACATAACTCAAAGTAGAAATTCAAAAAATAGCACAATTAATTTTTTTAGTCACAATTGTAGCAGTCTTGTAACCTCTACTGGTGCGACAATAATGCATTATGATTTAATTTTGTCTTATAATGAAATATTTCTACGGGCAAAGATAGAAACCTAGTTGATGATGCTAGTGAAAACATCTGTTCCAATACGCGGCATTAGCCATTTTCAAAAATAAAATAGATTCCCAAACAAATAAACCTCGTTTTCATTTGAAATACTAGGTTCCGAAAGACCTTTTGTTAAATCGTTAAACTTTGTATCAGATTATCTGTGATTACACATGATTATTGAAAGTATAGATTAACAGAGATTGAATTTCTACTTCACTAATGTTGCTTATTGTTAGTATTTTCTAGTATTTTCAGTAATGCCGTGTTTGGAGGAGGGGAGGTGGTACTAAGTAAATGGCGTAGAAGAGTCTTAGTCTAAGATCCGAACCTAAATCGAACTTCGCCGTGTTGATAATAGAATCATACATATTTTATAATAAATTTCGTATATCAGAAAATATATTAAAAATGGGTGGACAATAAAAATCCTGGATAGAATATTTTTAATTATTTTTAAAAAAATAATTGTTCATAAAATGTTGTAACATGAAGATAATAATAACATTTTATACTGGACTTAAAGTATAAAACATCTAGAATGTGCAGACGTAGGGTTGAATATTATTTACCTGAACGAATTACTGGGTTGACAGATATAAACAGGTATGTCAATACTAGTTACTTTCATTTGATTAGATAATAGATTCTATATTTGCGAAGTTAAACCCTGTAAGCTACGGTTGGCATTTAGATGGTTTTTTAAAACCGAAAGGTTTTATCGGAGATCAAACTCCTTTAAAAATCCAGGACATTATTGAAATGGAAGTTAATGAGAAAGAACTTAAAGAGTCAGATTAATTCGAGAGTCGTAATTTAATTTCAGATGAATCAGTTATTGAATAGAAAATGTTTATTAAAATTTTTTTTCATCAATATTATTTTTGTATTTTTGCTGTTCTGTAATAAAATTATTATTATTATTATTATTAAATATCATACAAGATCTTTAGTGTATCTTTTTAATATTTTTTTATTTGAATTGTACCTCTACTCTCCATACAGTTTATATACCGAGCATGCGCACTTTCTTATATTCACGATCCCATCAAACACGACTGTAATGTTCCACACGCATTGATATTTTTAAAAATCTTTAAAATTTGTATACCCCTATTAGGCCAAATTTTTTGCAGTCAACTCTACATCATCGTGTTCAGAACAAAGCAGGGCTTTATGCTGATATAATTTTTTTTCTATTATCTTATCACGTGAAAGTAACTAGTATTGACATACCTGTTTATACCTGTCGGGTCAGGTCAGGTCGTCCAGGTAAATAATAGTCACCCCTACGTCTGCACATTCTATATGTTTAATACTTTAAGTCCAGTATAAAATTTTAATATTATCTTCATGTTGCATCATTTTATGAAAAATCATGTTTCAAAAAATAATTGAAAATATTCTGTCCAGGATTTTTGTTGTCTACCAATTTTCAATATATTTTCTAATATGTATACGAAATTTATTATAAAATATGTTTGATTCTATTATCAACCCGGTACTATCTTTATAAGGTTACAGTAGCACCAAAACAAATACTATTACCTGATTTCTTTTTATACCTTTGATCAAATTTTTATTTTGAAATATTATTACTAAACAGTGGAAGCTATATCCTTATTTGCATCAGGAATAACAGCTATAGACATCTTGCAAACGTATTGACTGGCTTTGCTTATGTATCCGATCCAGTAATCTTTAAAAGTATGCGATTGATTTCTTCCAATGAAAAATTACATTTTAATATAATATAACGTTATCAACACAGTGACTAATTGTGTTTTCATTAAGAAAAACTTATCAGGACTCTGCTAAGAATTTATTTAGAAGAATTTATGAATTTTTCCTTCACTATTGCTCCACTTTCCCATTTTAATGATTCCATAACCTTTAATTTGGTTTTCAAGCTTATTATTAGAAAATTTACTCGATGTAGTGAATGAAAGGTTATTTTAAATTGGATACCATCCTTAGTTTCAACACTCTTATTTCATTTTATCTTCATTTCGTCGACTGTTACCACATAAATTTCATATTTAATGTGTGTTCCCTTTTTACGGCTGTCAACCTTGCCTGATTGAGAATAATCTGCATTAATTAATTTGTTAAATATTAAAGAGATTTTCCCGACTCTTTTGTAAGTAGTCAGTTGAATTTGCTACATTTTCAAATGAATTACTGAATGACACCACAACTGTGGTTCAGCGACAATGAATGATCATTAAGTTAGATTTCATGTTAACAATATTTTTATTAAATGTAGACGTGTAAAGGAAGAATAAATTCAGTATAATGGACTATTCTTATTTCACTTTGTTTATTAGGAAGAAATATTCTATATATAGAGGGAGATTTCAGCATTATACGAATATGTATTATACAAGATTTGACAATTAATTGAACAGACTGATGCTGTGAAAATCAATTATAGAAATATTCGATGAGAATAGGATCAAATCCAAAGTAATTCCCTTCCTTACTAATACAACAACAGTCCAGGCGTTGTAATAATTCTGGAAGTCTTTGCTGGAGCCTCCCATAGAACCCTCATTTCAGCCGCTAATAGATTCAAACTACGTTCCTTTTATAAAGATTTGGTTTTCGGGGAAAAAAAATAAGTTATAAAGTGATAGTTACGCGAATAAGGTGACTGCAGAAACACTTCAATTTTCCCAGAAGCTCAAAGCTGTGCCTCTCAATGACTAGTCGTAGAGTGCATTGTCGTAGTCCAGGAACCAATTGCTCAGGACTTTTCTTCGAAATCTATCAAGTACTTCACAATAGAATATTTGATTCACGGTCTGTTCAGTACGAAGCCCTTATAGACCCCCCGCAACTGTCGAAGAAGCAATTGGGCAATGCAATCGAGCAGCTAAGATAACTTTCTGTCTGCTCCAAATCGTCTTCTGCGATTTACATTTGATGTTTTTTTGTGCACAGTTCATTCTGTTTGCGACATTGTAATTGATTGAGTTGTAATCTGTGACCGTTAATAGTTCGAGCTTGAAGGCTCACGTTATTGAAAGAGAAGAGTCTGTGACTCCCCAATATCGAATAATGGCTCCGACATAATGACTTGGCTGGAGCAGGCTTTTGAGGAGGATATTCCAGTATAAGCAGTTTTTTTCCGCTTCTTCCAAGCCTTCGATGTAATGGAATTTGGTCCGGCTCTACTGAGTCGACGCTATAGACATACTGTGATTTCATTCTGCGAAGACAACAGAGGTATTATGAAAGCGATATCGGTTAAAATGATGTACTTTACGCTTGTGTTGTGCAAAACTAAACTGATGAGTGACGACAACAATATCTAGCTCATTTGGGTCCCAGTCACTCCAGCAACAAGAACAACGAATAGGCTGATTTTTGTTTGCTGCAGAGGCTTGATGATTCACCAAAAATTTGAAAGATTTATTATCATCAAAATTTTGCATAATCGCCGGCTTTTGGTTTAGGTGAGTGTTTGTGATCTATCTGAATTAATCAAATTAAATTATTTGTCATAATTTTATCCGTTTAAATGTCTTGAAAGTTATGATGAATAACTATTTGATAATTGACAGTTAACAAAAGCAACGATGATGTTATATAATTGAGCCACCACATATTTATTACTATTGTACATAGATAAGCCTTTTGATGAAAACTACTATTAAAATTTTAAATTTATTTTAAAATACCGACTACATATATCGGAATTTTCATTTAAAAAAATCCTCAGTCAAAGTTGTTTAGTATTAATTTCATATCATTATCTTATAGAATACAAGATATTAAAGCTCTAAATCTGTTTAAATAAACATACCAATAAATTCATTAACACAAATATTTTTCTCATCATTTCATGTGATTATGAGGTAAATATAAATTTTAATATTTTCTCAATGAAGCTTAATACCATTTCTTTTGAGATAAGTAATATACAAGAAGAACGTCAATAGAAAGTAAATCTTGGAAACATACCCCATTAATTAGAAAAGTTCTACGTTTCCTTACTATCCGACATCCTCAACAAGTGCCTCATTTCCAGATATATATTCCCACAGAAAGTTTTCATTTATACTGACGCTACAAAAACGGATAAAATAATAAATAAATTTTGCTTAGTAAAAACTTGGGAAGTTGAGATGGAAACTGAAAACAGACTTAAGAAAAAATAATGATATCTCTAACTGAGGAACCCAACATCTGGGGAATACGGGAACAAATGAAGAAATATCGAGGACATAAACTTACTCTTAACGACTTCCTTACATTCTCGCAAGAAAGAAGCTGAAATATGGAATTACGGCATGTTCTTAGCGACATTATTTTTTCGACGGCCCGGCGTTGCCTCATAACTGGAAAATTAATCAAATAAAAGGAATTTATGTTAAAAGTCGGGTACAGAGAGAGTGGAGGTGTGCATATATCATATAAATAGTACTCATAAACTTTAAATTGAAGGATATTTTTAAGAAGGACGTTGTAACCATTTCTTATCCTAGGTTAGAAAAAAAGTCTATATTCACTGGATGCAAAATTGTTGATAAGCTCAACAAAAATTGATTGAAAAATTAATTATATGCATATTGAAAAAATAGGAATTATTGTAGAACAGCACCGGAAACGCGCGGCTCAAGACCTACCTGCGGTCTGCGACTGTTTGGTTTACGTTTAAAATATTTACAAATGAATGTGGTTTATCTTCAATGTAATGACACTCAAAAACTCCGTGAAATTGTTCTTATTAAATTACACAGTAGCTTGACTTCTGATTTTGACGAATTGACCATTCAATTTTGACAAATTAAATGTTTTTGGTAATTCTGGATTACAGAAAAATATTTATACAAACAGAAAATAGCCACTCGAATACTGCCTCAAGCTTCACTCTAAGTTTTCTCGATTATCTCTTTTTTTCATTAATTAATCTGCGTATTAGTTATATAAATATAAAATGAATAGAAATATATAATTTCGCATTTTTAATATCACTTACAGTACTTACTACAATAGATAACTAGGTTGTTGTCTTCAAAAAGATATCTTACAAGTACAGTCCGTCGTCATCAATATTTTTACTTTGTGGTCCATGTCTGCCAAAAGATTTCCGACCCCTCTTTAGATCATAAAATCAAATATTCTTTCATTATTAAATATTAGTCTATTATTTTTTGAATTTTATGTTATCTAATACAAATTTGTGTCGCTTTTTCCATAAAATTGAAAAATTTTATTATGACATTGTTTTATTGGCTTCCGTACTGGAATGATGGATTGTTGGAATGTTTGCACGATTAACATATGAGTCACTAAACACTATTTCACGTCTTTAATAAGGTCTTTACTTTACTTTACTACTTTACTTCTATTGTCTTTTAGAAAATCCGCTTTTTTTTCAAAAATATCCTGAATAACTAAAAACCTATCTAATGTTTCCATTCTGACATCCAAATAAGTGAAAAAATCTATAATTCCAAGAAATATGCCACGTTTATCGGAATTATCATATTCGCTAGAAGCCAATCAAGTGCTTCGCAAAAGTCAATACAATTCATATTTTGACAATACCTCTTCTTGCATATATACGACGAATATCTACAAAG
The DNA here is from genome assembly GCF_026250575.1 of Diorhabda carinulata. Classification (NCBI taxonomy): domain Eukaryota; kingdom Metazoa; phylum Arthropoda; class Insecta; order Coleoptera; family Chrysomelidae; genus Diorhabda; species Diorhabda carinulata. Next base: position 24,170,134 of record NC_079462.1, on the reverse strand, counting down.
TTAATAAAATGTCTGAGCTAATTTTCTACATAGCTTCTACAATTTTGTATGCTCGTGATAGTGTGGCACTAGTTTTTGTATGCATTTTTTATATAAAGTTGCATCCTATATTTTCAACCATGTTCCAACTTTCTCTTTCAGTTCGTTATTCTTGTCATTGTCATAGTTGAAGTGTTGACTATTAAGAAAAGATTTAAGGTGTAAGAAGAGATGACAGTCGCTAAGAGCGAGGATGATCAAACACGTATCAGCCAATTTACTGTTTTTATCACTTTCGCAGTGTGGGGTCGGATATTATAGTGGTGAAAAAGAAAAACACCTATTGACAGTAATCCTCGGCACTTGTTTAATATTGCGTATCGTATTTTCTTAATAGCCTCTCAATAAGTAATGTATATTGATTTTTTGGCCTCGTGGTAAGAAATCAATCAGCACAATGTCTATTCCGTCCTAAAAACCGATGCACATAGGATTTCCTTAGGCTTATTTTGCTGGAGGAGTAGTAGGCCTCCATTCCCTTGATTGTCGTTCAGTGTCTGGGATAACGTAAGATACCTAACTTTGATCCCCCTTGAGTATCCGAGAAAGAAAATCATCACCATCTTCATTGTAATGTATGAAAAACTGAAGTGGACTACACATTCACTGTTTTTTGTGTTGTGTAATGAGAATTTGGGGTACTCAACGTGAACAAAATTTCACAAATTTCAATTTTGTGGTAAGATTTCATAGCAATAGCACTGATATTAACTGGGCGCAAGTTGTGATGCAGTCAACACGTGCAGGGCAGCACAGTTTCTGTAACTCTTGTTGTCTAATGGGACCGCGCGAATTGAGAGGAAGAACAGGTGGCCAATGTGGCAATCGGGAATGTCACACAGAAACTGCGTCACACTTACACAGTTGCCTACAGGTGTTTAAGGGAAAATGGAAACTCGTGAAGAAAAGTTGACTGAACAGTTCCAATTGCTGGTTGAGCATTGTATCCCTAAGAGTAAATTATAGGTTGAATCATAGTGAACTTCATTGTTCCATGTCAGGAAAAATTTGTAGAGTCGAAAATACATCCACTTTGTTAAAATGCAGCTGTGAACTGGTAACGAAAACTGTGTCTCAATATGCGTAGACAACTGCGCAACACAGCTTTCTCGAGATGCCTTCCCTTGCGCTGTGCTGCTCCCTGTCCCGCACTTGCGCCCGGCCTTACAGTTGTGTTTAAGCTTCTCTTCAATTCTGTGAATCTGTTCAACAGTAACCGGGCGTCCATATCGTCCACCATCTTCATCTTCACCATTCTTCATCTTGATCACCTCCTTGAAAAATCAGACCAATGAGTAATATTTGATAAATTGAATCACTGTTCTCTAACTCACGCAGCTAGATTTCATTTAGTTTCTTGCTTTAACTTTGTTTGCATTTAGAAAACGAACCACAGAACTGATTTCACAAGCACTAGCATTTTCTATTGAGGCTGACATTATGAAGCAGCACTATAAATAACACATTGATATTAGCAATCTAAAATTGGCGTACATTTCTTCATCTTGAGTTAGAGTAACTGCCGCGTATGCTCGAAACTGCGATTTCAGCGCTGCCTCTTATAGGAGTATAAAAGGAACTTACAATGTGGATCTACCTTGTATTTAACCAATAAGCAGATTCTAACTGAGCTATAATATTGGTTAATACTAATAGTACATCTTCCATGCAATTATAAACATGGGTTTTCGCGTTTTCGTAACTTTTTTTCTTTAAACTTAGTGCTGTAGATTGTTTAAGCTTTAAATCGCCATCAACACGTAAGCAGGGAAAACCATGTAATTTCCATAAATACAATTATTTTTGGCCCCAATATTTTTAGTAAATTTTTCCTTTACTTACAACAGTTTTATCTATAATACACCGTAATGGTTTTCCTCTCTTTCTTAGTATTATCTTTTCTTTGTTCAAATATAATAAAAATCACAAACTTTTTATAGCATTAAATTTTTAAAATTATACTGAATCACCGGACAGTTTGGAAAGCCGCAAAAGAAAACATTTATTCGGCATCTAACCATCGTATTGAACGTGGCGCTGGACTAAATATTGTTAACTTCTCGAGCTTAACAGGCGACATTTTCGAACGTTCGGGACGATAACGTGGGTTATAATATGTCATAGAAAGAGTACGCAGATGCGTTTGTTAATCTCAGTCAAGCTGTCGCGAAGTATTAAACAAATTTTTCTGCGAAAGTAATATTGTATTGGCTTAGATTATTATTATTTAATTTCTGTATCAATTATTATTTCATCATTAATTTTTTTACCAATAATTATTTTGAGAGCGCACTGCAATGCTTAAGTACTAACCGCTGCAAAGTTAATAAATATATTTGGATCTATGGTTGACTTTAGATCGCAGAATTGTCATTATCAATTATCTCAACCACTGTCAGATTTTTTTATCTCTATTGTTATATTTTCACATAAATATGTTTGTAGCTGTTATTCTTTTTATTAAGTATTGTGGAGTGTAATATAGGACTTTCCGCTTCATTCACTCACTTGCTCATGTTTGTGTCCTTTTGTGATTTTATAGAGAAGTTAGCCTGTATTATTTAGCTCTATCAATGACAAGTTCCCTAGAGTAGACCTCTACCGTCCCATACGTTAACTCCGAGTCACAATAGCTGTTGTCTATTCTCCTATAGATGCAATTAAACCTGTAATCATCTGGACGGGTTTCTAATTTCCGTAAGTAACAAACTTAGACTATTCCAATTCAGGATTAGTTTCAGGCTACATCCAGCTATATGTATCTAAGTTTCTCTTAAGGAAACTTTACATCCGCATCGCTCTGTTGTAGTCGAGTCGATCGCGAACTTAATTTCAAGATGAACTTCAGAGAGAAGACTGTTATTGAAATCGACATATCAATAATTTGAATGCATCTCACATATAAATGTTTTATATGAATTACTAGATTTGAGACAAATAATTCAATGCAAATTTGATACAAAACAACGACAGATAGAAGGTTTGGATACAAGAACCACTGATATATTCGAATAATAAATTTCGACATTGACTTAAAACACGACAATAGAAATATTGTCTCGTTTATTTAGTAGTATGGTAAATCAATCTCTTAACATTTTTCGTGGGCGTTGGTCAACGTGAATTCTATACTCGCCATAAAATTTTAACTTCTTTACAATGTCTCAATGTGATTATAGTTGTCATGAAGATTAGACAACTCGTGATGGAAGATTATGCTGCTCAGGATTTTAATTATGAAATGAAGAATAAGTATTTAAATGTGCCCATGTAAAATGTTACTTAGTTTTCTTAAAAAAAAATTAAATTGATTTCATATCCTAAAGTAATTGTGTTATTAGTTAAATCATTGTTCAAAAAAAAAAAATATTTCTCCGTCAATTTTTTAAGGAATTATTTGTAAAATTATCTAACCTAAGCTAACCTAACCTAAAGGATTGAGAAACTCTAAGTTTTAATTTTTGGATTTTCTAACTTTACAAAGTAAATTAAGTACTAAGTTCAAGGTAATTCTCTTGACGAATCGTTACAAGTTGTATTATGTACTAGGACTACCATTTACCTGAAATATATCCCCTTCCGATTGGCGCATCCTTATCTCAACGGATTAAAAATCGTCACGAGTTGTAGCGCACCCTTTTTGTTTGCTACCAAGTCACTGATTTAATATTTTTCTTTCCTTTGTTGCTCAAAAGATAGATGCCAAGAAAGAGTCTACATGAGATAATGTTTTTGATGTGGCAAAGGAGTGAATCAAGTTAGCATTTGTCAGCCATTTCATCTTCCAGTATATTTGTAGCTGTCCAACTTCTTCTATCTATCCACTGCCGTGCACTAATTGTTATCATTTTCTAAATATATAACTTTAACAGCCTATTGATATGTTTTTGCCAGCTTTGGACATCTTTCGTGTTTGGCGTGTATTAATGAATATAGATGTTACCCATGGTTACATTTCAAAGCCAAAAACCGTTTTTTTTGCCGAATACGTAGACTTAGCAAGAAAAAAGCTTTTCGTGGTCAAATATTATAAACAGGTTATTATGATATCTTTCTTAATTCAATTTTAGATTATTAATCTCAATTCCCTAATGTATCCACCCATTCTAAAGATGATATCCCAAAGGAACCTCTATACGTCAGACAGGGGATAGACATTCTCTATTATACATTTCTTATCACAGTTAGTGAATTTGTTATAAGCTCGTTTTTTCGATACCAAGATTATTGTCACCCGCGACAGTTACTTGTAAGTTAGATAATAGATCAGACGATGCATTTATAGATTGAATTTTCCATATTCTCAGCATCATTTATTTGTCTCAAGTTATTAAAGTCTGAGTTTAAAATATAAATAACAGTTGAAAAATTATTTTATAACTTCTCACATGAACTTACATGTGTGAGAAACTTTTTCACAAATATCTGTCATTATCATCAATTTTTGGAGAGAAGAACCTCTTCTAGACGTAGTTTCTAATTTCATGATTGATTAATGACAAAAATCAGATAATGGACTAATAATAGCGATGTGCTACGTTATGATACAAATTTCACGGATTCTTGTACTTGGTCTAGTTGGGAATCACTACTCTAGAGCACTCTCTAGGATTATATAAGCCGGCTGGTGAAAGAAAAATATAGCAACCCACTTATTTGTAAGTGGAATTTCTGAACATTTCTGGATATCTGCTATAACATCGGCTAGGCACAAAAACATTTAGATACCATTTGTCAAATTTATTCCAAAAGGTAAGGTGTTGAATCGTTTCTTGAAATAAGCTCATTTGCTTTGGTTGATAATTTTGATTCTTCTGTCGAATCTATCACAAGGAAATTTTTCCAAAAACGATTTTATCAACACTAGAACACATTGTACAAGAAAACGTGTGTACAGTTTCGCCCAGCCAGCTATTGATCAATTAATTAGGTGGTACAATGTTCAACAGATAATCTAAAAAGATCACAAGCAATCACATTTAAGAACGGCGTGTCCCATGTCATCTGGGCACAAATATGGGCATTAACATTAACAATGTTTCTCCTTGATCTTCAACTTCGGGTTGTTTTAAAGCTTTCACCCGTCGCGTTTCCTCGATTCTCCTATGTTCTGATTCATTTATATTGAATTTTATTCATTTATTCACATGTCGAAGCAAAAGTTTCCTTTTATTTTGCCTAGTCAGACTCAAAAAACGTTTTGAATTGTTGTTTTTCATCTATTGTGTGTAAACGAAATGCTAAGTTGAAAAGAAGATAAAATGGTTATAATTCCATGTATCTTCTTGATGTTTACTATGTTTCTTCAATTCAATTTGAGAATTTCCATAATAATAGTCCCACAGGACAAAGGATTCGTGTTTTCTGCTGTAGCTACTTTCATGAACGCCTTGATCATTGACCATAATCATGCTTGGACGATCATGTATATACTCCTTATGCAATAGACTGAGAAAATTTCAAGAACACAACCTAGAAGATACAAAAACATAATAATATAGATATGTTAATAGAGATGATGACGGAATTTAAGAATTGAAATACTAGACAAAGAAAACAAGCAACTAAAAAAAAGAGAATAAAGAAAAAATACAGTGGATGAAGAGAATACCAAGGAAAAATAATGTGATCCTGCATGTTTTGAAAAGGGATGCACAGGATGAATATTCCCGACAACAAATAAAAGAGATGAAAGGAATTGAGATACAAATTGAGTCTGCCTAATGGGGACAACGAACGTTCATTAACGAAGAAGGTGAAAACAAAATTATGATAAACAAAAAAAATCTAAACGAAAAGAAAAGTTAAACGAACGATTATTAAACAAAACAGTAAGTTTCACTTTCTGTTTTGTTTAATAAGAAAATTTCCCAAAATGGGAAGGAAAAAAGTTCAGATAGGACAAAATGAAAAATTAAATTAGAGATACTAGGTATTGCAGAAACAAAAAAGTAAGGAGAAGGGATTTAAGTAAATAATGATTACACAAAAGATACAGATTGTTGTGGATGGGGGGTCAAGGAAAAAGCGGCAAGAAGGGTAGATGGTGAGTATTATATATAGATTGGAAAACAAAAGAAAAAATCATTTCAATAAAAATGGATTTATTATATGGTGAAGTGTGGATGCATATGGAATATATGAAAATACAAAAAAGGAAGAAAAATGTACATTTTTCTAAAAATACAGTCGGTGAACATAAAAAAGGATTAAAAAGAAACATGAGAAAAGTGAATAAAATTAGAAGAAATAGAAGAACAAGCGAGAAGTAGAAAGGCGTTGATAAAAGATTAAATGTCGCAACCCCCTTTCATACATCTCACGGTAATCTGGCTCAAAATCAAATGCATAAAAATAATATATTCAGTATGATCAAAATTTCTTACTCGCTTCGATTTCAAAATAAATGGTAACATTCTAAAACCCATGGAAAATAAGCAGTTTCTTCCTTACTAGATCTAAAAATCGATTGTGTTACTGAAAAATTATTGTAAAAATAGCCTCATTAACAAACTAGACTTGTTTATTTTTAAAAAGTTGACACTGTTTGTATTAAAGACGACAAGAGAACTGCAATTTGAAATAAGACTGGAAGTAACTAGATGGAGTTCTCTCAACCAATCAATTACGAATTTCCGATGACTTTTTATTCTTAAAATAAATTCAGCCTAAGAAATTCTTTTCGGCCACATTTCTTCATTAAGTTTTAAATGAAAAAAAGTTCATGAGGCGTCTCTCAGAAATACATTTATAACGGTGTCAAGATATATTTTCAAAATGTCATGTTTAGATTGTAATAAATGGAATGAGGTCCCGACTTTCAAGTGTAGACATGAGGCCTGACCTATTTTACAGCATAAAGTTCTAATATAAACGTAGAACTTTTCCAGACCACTTCAAAACCTCATAAAAGTGAGTAAAATGCGTTTCTAAGTAAACTCTTCATATCAAATCGTCTACGTTATAACTAGTTCTTATATAAACGGTATATTACGTTTCGCAAGAGTGACTCGAGTGATGGTTGTTCAAATTTGATTTTAACTAAGAGAAGTTAGTCCGTTGAAATATTTTTTTTTTATTTTCAAACTTCTCATATAGAATATATTAAAAGTGAATGTTGCCGAAATAATATTAGCAGAGAAAAGGAAATTCATGCCTTTTCAAGGATTAGCTTATTCGCCTGCTTCTTTCTTTTCATAATCGTGTAATAAAAAAAATTCTCAGTGTTCAATTTAAACTAACCAAATACATAGAAATCATAATATTTTTGTTACAAGTAGCATTATACCCTACTCATCGGTATTTAAATCATGACAGATAAAATTGTGTCGAAAGAATGTCTAAATAAACTATTAGTTTTGGATAAATAAGAAATAAGACGAAATGACCATTTACTGTTGGAAATTGATATGTTTTTGTGAATATAGCTATTTTCTATTTGATAATATTATCTACAAGTCGAATTCACTTAATTTCAACAGCTGCAATGCCAGTAGTCAATTAATTCAATTATCTATAGTTCGAATCACTATTGTATTGTATTATATTGACCATGTGAAATAGTACTACAAATGGTAGTAGAAGAGGAAGAACCCAATTGAGATAATAGAGTAGATGTGTTGAGGTTTGGAGCAATATGTCCTGGCAGAGTCGCAAAGACAGCTTAACAAACAGCTATGTACTTCTACAGCTTCTAATCTTTCTTCTTTACAAGGCCGAGATTCGTCCATCTTTGAAGTAATATTCGTACATTTCCTTCCCTGAGGATGCTTGACTCAATACAGAAGAGACCAATTCGACTAATAGGCGACCCAGAGTTGACCAGAAACTTCGAAAATTTGGCTTTTTTTTACGATACTCCCACGACAAATGCTCTTCCGAGCTGTCCCACATAATACCGCCTATATTTGTGAACCTGCTCGATAGGCAGACGTGGTTAATGAACGCGTCCTACCATGGCACATCTTTTCTAAACACTAAAACGTACAAGTTCAAGATCAATATCAACAGACATATCCACACGGCAGACACGACTCTAACTACTCATTTGTAATAAGGTTTACCCTGTTTGCTTTTTACATAAAAAAATTTAAATTTATGCAGTTCACATCAATAGCTACATTCTTCTCAATAGTAAACTTTATTTAAAACGTGAAAATTGTTTTTCAATACCTATTTTTCTTTCTTGAATTATTTCTAAACAGCTTGTTGATTCAATATTAAATTCAACGTCCATATATCAAAGTTATAATTTATATTGGATTCCTGTATACCTTTAAAATTACATATTTTATAAGTTTCCAATGCTGATTTTATCGTAATTGCTTCAAAATTAAAACCAAAGACCTTTCTACTTTCATTTCCTACTCCAGTATTCTCCATCCAAGAATTTTAGAGTAGAGTAACTAGTAGACGGAATGTTAACATGGATACATACCTCAACAATTATGCACAGAACTTTGTGACAAGACGAACATTTTGATAGTTATTTTTCCTAAATTAGATAGAATTAAAAATTACACTTATTCTATACCGATTTATTTGTTTATTCATTTTTTTTAGTTTGAAAAAATATCACTTAATTCTCTTCTCAATCACAATAATCACCATGGAACTACTGACCAAAACGCTAAAGAAGCTAACTCTCTCGTTACAACTTCTAATGGTAAATCCTAGGAAATATATTAGATCTACATAAATTAAGTTCACTTTGAAAATCATCCCACCCGAGGCGAACTTCTACACACCAAGTTTACAAGAACTGTTAGAATACAAGTTTGCCACATAAGATTGATTCTTCTACATATGGTCTTCGATAGCTCTGATATGATTTAAGTTAAATGAATAACTCGAAGCACACACTAAATGAAAAAAATATTTAGACAGTTATGAGTATTTGAATTATCAAAATATTATCCAAGCCTGTATGTCTATAAAAACATTTCATGGAATAATCATTCCCTTATTATTTATAATGGAACGGAGTATATGCTATTTTTTCTATTATTCAGCATAAAATAAAGAAGTGGGTCTCATTAATGCTTTTATTTATGAAGTTTATCTTTTGTGTACGCTGCCTTCCAATCTCTCTTATCACTAATTTTCTCATTTTTTTGCCTCTGGATATTCTCGTTAGCGTTCTTTTGTTAACGCAATTTAATTCAACTTTCCAAAAGAAGAATGATTCTTTTTCATATTATGGTAATTTTGTAAAAGTCTATCTGAGAATATATTCTCAATTCCAGAATATTCTCCAATCATAATAAAGAAAAGTTATCAATAAAATCAGTTAATTATCATTAATGAGTCTACTCATTCTATTCTTTCAACATGCATTGATGAAACAGCCATCAAAAATTGATTAAAGTTACATACATTTTCATATTCTAGTATGGTGGTGAATGCTTTTCATATTTAGAATGCGACGAAATGCAAATAATTGGCAGCTGAGTCGTTGAGAAACTTGGCTGTCAATGTCGCTAAAAGAATAGTAGTGGAATAAACAGGAGTGTGAATATTTTCGAGAGTTATCAAACATAGTACCAAGAATGCTGGGCACGAAGAGTTAGAGACACAGTGCGAATAAGCGAAACAAAACAAAACCAATATCCTCACCTAAGGATATGAGCTCTCAGTGAACGTTTTTTACTGAAAAGGGAGATAAATTGCAGTATTTGAAAGAATCGTTGGAAAGCGAGGTGTTTGTGAACAGATAAGAGGAATCAGCAACAGAAGTTGAAAATCTATTCTGCATAGACTTACCTGATTCTTTGGATTTTGTAACCTTAAATTTTTTGTTTAGTGACATTTTTCTCGAAATGTTTAAGTAACAGTATATTAAGAATTCCTGATTCTATTTGTGTTTAAATTTGTTGCTGGTTTTAAACGAGGATGGCCCCAGAAGTACCTGACCCAATAGAAATTTTGAGAAAAAACATTTTTTATTCCATACAGTGATGTTTAATAAGCTCTATACTCTTTTTAACCTAAGAATCGTCAAGCTTCTCAAAATAGCTATTAACTGCCGACTTTATCTCTTCTTTGCTGGAAAATCTTTGACCATGGAGCCATTTTTTCAATTTGGAACAGAAAATAATCCGAGGGGACTATATCTGGCGAATAATACTCTCTTCTCCGCCAAATGTGGCTGTTTTTGCTTGATTTCGTTGCAATAAGTTTGCATAATACTCGCGATAAATTTTCCCTTTTCAAGATGGAAATTATCCCAAACACATCCCAAAAAAACGACGCCATGACCTTGCCTGCAGATGAAACTGTCTTTGCCTTTTTTTAAAGCCGGTTTTCCCTTTTCTGTCTATTGTATTGATTATTCTTCTTTTGTTTGGGGTGTGAAGTGATGAATTTACGTTCAATCTATGGTTATGAAACAGCCGGAGAATTCGACTTTGTTTATGCGAAACATTGCCAAACACTCAATGGAAACATCTTCACGACTCTGTTTTACGTTCCATTGTGAGCAAGCGCGACACCCATCTTGCGAATAGCATTCTCAGTTAATATGTGATAAACCCAGCCCTTTTTGAAATGCCTACTATGTCAAAGAGGTGGCAAGGTAAGAGAAAAAGACATTAAAAAATTCTGAAGTGGTTAAGAAAAACGAGGAAAGAGCTCAACCAACACTAAAACAAATCTTAAGGTCTAGTTTAGAATAGTTTAGGCTGTTAAAATTATGATAAACTTGCAATAATTCTATGCTGCTTACATCACAGAACATGCTCCAGAATTCTCCAGGTTCCAATATTCAACTGCCAGAACTGCTTTCTTCATCCTGTTGATTGATATTTATCACCCCTAAACGTGTGCATTTAATGTAATGTTATCTTTTGAGTAATTGTAACAATTTTCGATCGCTTTTACTTGTTCTCAGTACTCCTTCATTGATAATTAGCGAAATACATTGAATCTTAAGAGAAAACGTAAATCTCAAAAGCTTATGTCCATGGTCTCCATGTGTTGTACTTCAGACAAACTAGTACTATGAAAAATAAAAATGAGATCAAAATATAAGAAGAAACTTTTGAAACCGACAGTGTAATAATATTGGAATAGTTGAGACACGAAAGAGGAGGAAAAGGAAGAACATGGAATCCGTCTGATATATTCGGTAAATAGAGAAATAGCCAACTTTTTCAAGTATGTTATTTGTCTAATATCATTCAAGAATCCTAGAAAAGATCTCAGAGTATTCCATACAAGTATTTTTAGCAGAATTTAGATCATGCAGATAAACCAAGTAAAAAAATTCGACATAAAAGTCCCGGTAAAATAAAAAATGGGGTTGTATCTGATAATTAAAGGAGTTAATAGCATATCTATCCTTCTATTTCTATTTCTTTGGAATTGCCATTGTTACAATGATATATCATTGAAGCTGGATATTTTTATTTCGTCTTTTTATTTTAATCATTCGTGAATAAAATACTGATGGCTTCTATATATCAATTGTATAATATTTTGCATATAGGGTGTATTAAAAACTCATTAGGAAATAATTTTTTCAGTGTAGAATTAAAAAATCCAACCAGTTGGTTAATTCGACGACTAATGTTCAGGATCCCGAAACGACGAAAACGAGAACCAGATGGGAGCGATGCCAGTTCCAGGCTTACTAGATTAGATACGTTGGGGCCCGATTAAATCTTCGTATTGTGTTAGTGAAATGGGTTAATTTTACGCCCATGTACCTCTAGGGATGAATGGAATTACAATGAAGGGTCGACGGATGGAGGTCATCCGTCTTATCGATGAGATTCTGAGTCCGCGCCACGATTTAGTATAGTCTTTTTTTCGGTCATTCATTTAAGAATAAATCGTTCCAAATTATTGACTCTGGAGCGACTTTGTTGAATTGATTGTAGCTGTTTATTATGTATAGAAAATTCATTGTAAAAAATTAAATAATAACCAAATTAACTTTAAAACTGAGGTAAATTATTATTATTTCAGTATGTAAAGTGAAAATATTTACAGTGCAGTTTTCACGAATTTCATTGTAGATTTTGAAATCTATATAAAATAAAACGTTTTGTTTCATATGAAACTATAATAATTTCTACTTGAATGGAATTTTTTATCATCATACTTCATGGGAACCAAAAATAAGAATCACTGAAAACAAACGGTATTATAGGATTGGTTAGTGGGACATATGTACGAAGAGATATCCATAATGCTTCTAGAAGGATAAAAGGGATGAAAATTGAGAGGAACAACTATAATTTACTAATTTGCCCTCATAACTTCAATTCTTTTAAACTTTTCCTACTCATGAACTGATCTCATTCTATATCCTGTATTCCTTTTAACCCTTCACTATTTATTTAATAAAGCATACAATTGATCTCTACGAATCAATATGCTATCTTACAGGGTCTTTCCTGGTTGAAGTCAAATAAAAAAGATGGGGGTGTGCCATAAAAGAATGAAATGTCCTATTTTATGTGACATCAAAACTATATTATTTACTTTGAGTACGACATTCATTTGGGTTAAAGGACATGGTAATGAAACAGCTGATCCATTAGCAAAAGATTCAGTAATAAACGGAGTTTTTTGTAACGTATATACAGGAAGAGATGCGATCAATTCAACAGAAGATAAATTGTACGTATCTTGGCAGAAACACTGGGATACTGCCTATTTTGAAATTCATCCTACTTTATCCTCACCCCGAACTATATTTTCAAATACACAATTTTACTCAGCAAGTATAATTAGAATGAAGACTGGTCATGGGAGATATCCCGCCCATCTTGCCAGGCTGAGTATTATACAATCATCAGTCACATTTTTTTCGGATGTCACATTCATAAAACAAACAATTTGTTGCTGTTACTTGTTAAACAAAATTACTTCCTACCTCTAAACCTCACACACCTTTTAAGCATAGATAACCGACAAACTTTAGATCACTCAGAAAATTTTATCAAAAATATTAAAATTGATATTTAAGTTGTATCATTAAAAAATTCTGTAGCTGATGGACTTGCTTCCAAGCCATTTTCTTTCACACACACCCAAATACAATTGATCGCGGAAATTGTCAAAACTAGTTATTCATCTTAGTAAAATCCATTCAATACGAGGCTTGCTACTTACGTTTTGAGATAAAACAACGCTGTGATTAAGTCACATCTAACATTGCTATCTTAAAGTTTGATATTTTTAATAGTGAACGCACTCAGAACGTGTTGTCATACTAGTTTTATTTGAGTAGTTTGCAAATACTTGAAACATTCATCTTGATCAAAAAATTACATCGAGAATATTTTTCTGTGATGATTTACTAGGACTTATGGATTAAACCAACAGGAGTGTGTCGAAATACTCGATTCGACTTTTGGTGATTAAGTACCGCTTCCAGCCAGCGATTTACGAAATCAATCGTGGTCACAGTTCGCTACAGAAGGGTCGACCAAAATCGGCTGTTGTACCAGAAAACATCGATGCTGTGCGTAAATTAATATTGCTAGATCATCATGTGATATACAGTGAGATTTAAGCATACTTGAGCATTAGTTCCACTCACATACATTGAATATTGCATGAGCATTTGGCTGTCAAAATGATTTATTCGCGTTGGATACTGCATAGTTTGATAATCACTCAAAAAAAATCTCGTGTCGATTGGTGTAAAGAAATATTGGAAAAATTCGAAAGCAGTGCTTCAAAAGACGTATTCCATTGAAGTAACGAAGAAAGGTCAATTCTGAATGGTACACTAGCATTTGTTTGTCAGAAGTCGAAAAAATCAGAAGACGAAGCATTCTCCACCACGACAATGCCAGCTCTCACACATCAGTTCTTACAAAAACATTTTTGAGCAGTCAAAACATAGAATTTATGGGTCATCCGCCGTACAGTTCTTGTTTGGCACCCAATGATTTCTTCTAATCCCCGCAGATCAAAAATTGCGAGGCCAAAATTTTCCTAAATCTAAAAAAGTGGTTGACGCGTTCAAATAACATGATTTGGAGGTACATAAATCGAAAAGGAAAAAATGCTTCGACAATTGAGTGTATTAATCTTAATGGAGAATATATTCATTGACATCTCAAAAGGTAAGTAGCAACCCTCGTTATGGATATTATAATGGTTACCTGCTGACGTGCCTCTAAATTTCCACGGAGGTGAAATCTTCTTGTGTTATTTTGCAATTGTTCAATCTCGGCTTTTATGATAGTCGCATTTTATGGTTACTCTGAAATTTACACAAAGTATCCAATTTTATTGTCTTTATACATAGACTATTAATGATACGAGGAATCGATTTATCAAATCTATTTTATGCGGAAACATTTACTTCCGGAGATATCGGAAGTGGCCATTATCTCAGATATCGGTCCATGGATAACTTTGTTCGATAGATCTCATCTAGATCTATTTATGTGTGGAAAGTCATTATGACTGACGCATGCGCAGAAGAGTTTCTGTGAAAAAAGTTGTAAAAGTTATAGATTTAAGTCCAATTACAATATTTGATTGAAGAAAATTATTAGTGTTTACCTTTATTTCACTAACACAACCCAACCTAATCCATCTTAACCTAACCTAACTTTGTCTAGCCTAGCGTAACCTAACATTACCTAGCCTAACCTACCCTAACCTAACCTAACTTAGCCTAACCATATAAAAAATAAATTTATTTAATTGCTCATTTCTTAGACCTTTTTATACGTTTATGTTTCTAAATCGCCTTGATTTTAGGTCTCTTCTGATTTAAAGATAGTTTTTTTTTGAAAACAAGTAAAAATTTAACATTTCGTCTTGTTGTGATCTTTATCAAAATATTTTTATGAAGACCGCAACAGGTCAAAACGTCAAATTTTTACCTGTCTTTGAAGAAGAAAGAAGATACCTAAAATCAAGACGATTTAGAAACATATCACAAATATATGGTATATAGAGAAAAGTCCAATAAGGCTCCCAAAAAGTTATTAATAAAATTTGATTCCTCAATTTCCCCCCTTAGTTCACGTCAATGCATGATTCGCACGCACCACACACAGTATGCATTTTTTTCGAATACTTTCTCTCTACGGTACAGATCTGCGCAGCCAGCAGTTCTCCCACAGTCTTATTCTACAAGTATCCTAAGCACGTGAAAAAAACGTCTGTAGTTGAGAAAATAGTGTTGATTTCAATAAAATTTATTATGTTTTTGTATTGATAGCGTCGAGAATAAGGGTATAAAACATTCCGTTGGAAATCGTAATGGTTGGATGGAGTTTGCGGTTCGTTTCCTCTCCCCAGTCGGATCCCGCAGGATCTCTAGAATTACAGGATTTATGCAGCGGCCTCTGACATGTTTGAATTTATAGCATTAAATAGGTGACATATAAGACTCGATCAAAATGAATCTCGGTTGGTTTTATCGAAGTATGAGAAGATTTATATCATGGTTTCGATTTCTACGACTTTTACTCTCTTTCACTATGTAGTAGTCAGTTGGAAATAATTTATACAAGTCAAATGAGGAAAACTTCAGCCTTTAGATATGGTGAGAATGTTAAAGAACCACTTAATTGGGGTATTGTTCGATAAATCACTTTTAACTACGAGGGAGGAGAATGTTTCACATGATTATTATTTATCATAATTTCTTATATTTTGTGCGTTATTTCAATTCAAAGAGTGTGGTTACTTCAAATTTCTGAAACGGTAGCCCTTTCCTTCCTAATATTTCATGATTTTGTTAACACTTCAAAATTAATTTAATCAAATTTGACAAAATAATAAGAGAATATTTCGTGCGTTATTTCAATTCAAAGAAGGTGATTACTTCAAATTTCTTAAACGGTAGCCCTTTTCCTTTCTAATATTCATGTTCAAAAGTGCTTCACAATAATAATTTCATTATGCTCATAAATTACAGATTAAACTCAAAAAACAGAATTACGTTGAGAAAATATGTTGAACCGAATTAAATGCATGGAATGAGTTTTAAAATTTTCTCAATTGTGCATTAATTTTTTAGGTAGGGAATTTACATAATTTTTAAATAAAAATAGTATCCATTACTATTACATCAGTGATTTAAGATAAATATTCCCCTTCCAAACAATCGTTGGAACTAGAAGTCAAATAAACTATTAAACGTTATTGATAAAATACAGACCCTAAGCACTTAAGTTGAGACAGTTAAGATAATGTGAATAATACATAAATCAAAATCGTGGGAAAAGGAAAAAACTGTGGTGTAATACTATATCGTATAATATATTATCTGGTTTTTGGAAATACTACTACAGCTATTTGGAATTTAAAGTGCGGTTGATTAAAGAACTTATAATAATGAAAGTGAATATTTTTAATTCAAAAAACAGTATTTTAATATCAAATTAGTACTCCAATCATCTTCCCAAACAAGGAAAAAAAGAATACGTATAAAGAATAAATGAAACCAGATTCAACAACTCAAGGAAACTTATACTGGATAGTTGTTTGAGATAAAAGCAGGGCCTACAACGCTTCAGCTGAGCTTATCTTACAGTGTTTAAACGTTGTAGGAAATTTTATATTACGTCACCAACTGAAATCTGTAGCTCCAGATATTTCGAGTTGTATTGTCAATATATTAATACGACTTGAATGTCAAAGGGTGTCTAGTAATATATAATTCCGAAATAGCTTCCATTATATATTCAATCCAGTTGTTTCTAGATGATTCTAATTTTGGAAAATACGAGATTCTCTTGAGATCATATGAATAAAAATTTGAAGGAGCTGAACTTCGTTAAAAATAAGAGAGATTCTCTAAGTCACCTTCTAATGAATAACGGGTATTCATTGAGAATTATTGCTGATATTTACTAAATAATCAAAGTTTGTAGTTTGAACAAAATCTGACTCGGAGGTTGAATGATAAGGAAGGTATCAGAGTAGTTCATTCAACTTACCTAATAACTTAAAATTGGTGATCATGGCAGCAAATGTAGAGTAAAATTACACAGCTAAAAAAATGTAAAAATCTGTCCCAAGACTTGTAGGCTATTTCGATGAACAGAAGTGTATGTTCTGAGAATTTTTATTGCAACAAAGAAACTAGAAAATCACAATTTTCATGTTTGTTAAGGTGAGGAATGATGAGAGCCGAGATTTAATTATTTTCATCCAAAAATAAACTTTTTCCGATAGCGAAAGTTGATTTTCGAATGCTCATTATTCAAAACAAATTTATTATCTTATTGAACGTGGTGAACAAATTGATACAAACAATACTATTTATTTTCATCTTTTCACTTCCGCAAAATCGATCGAGCAAAACCGAAATCGAGGAACACAATCCACGTCACACCTTCCGCCAATAATTCCCATTTGTCTGAGATATTGTGTTAGGACATCACTAATTGAATTCCAGGCATTCTCTCAGATCCATTCTCGTCGAGTCTGAGTGCTCGAGCGAAGTCAACCTGTGTGCCACAGCGGTCACCTCATCATAAGTTTCTGTGCTATGCTGCTGTACTGTTCCACATTTTCTCCTCGTCTGTCTCCGTTTCCAGATTCTCCACTATTTCTCGCATTCGATTGCGGTTTGAGGATGTATATACCAGAATTTAATTGATTACAGAGCTAGGAAGTTTTTGTTTTCGGGTTTCTTAGATCGTATTCTGCTAAAACTGTCTAATTGAATAGTTTTGTGAGTAATGAAAAAATCCTAACGAACATATACGTACACAAAAAAATATATTGAACACTACACTAATACTGATTGAGAAAATTCCGTAAATATTGGTTTTTAATCCTTGTTATATTTCAAAACAACAATAAAGCTAGAATAAGATAAAACATAATTTTAATTTAATGATATATTAATACTATGTCGCTCATATGTAATGGAAAATTTATTTGCTTGTTCAAATTATCAATAATAATAATTGAATGTTTTAGTGCTTATTCTATAGTCTGACATACCCTCAGATAAGTTCTACGGATTCATTCGTACCCTTATAACAAAATTCGAAATCACTACCAAAAGGCAATATAAAAATACACAGAAAGTACTAATTTTTCATAATATATTCAAAGTATACGTACCTCAAATACAATTCAATAATCCAAATAAATAGCAAAGAAATACTCATGATGAGATTATGGTCGATCCATTTTAAAAATAACAGAGAATATTTACCAAACTTCCGGAACCTTTAAGAAGATCGAAAAATTGATCAGATTTAATCATAGATGGTGCAAATGTTTATTAAATAATCATACAAAAAGAAAGCCTCAATATTTGAAGTACAGCCAATAGTATTCTGTAGTTTCAAGCCAATATTCAGCAAACTTTTTGAGGCATAGGTAAAACCATTCCTTGGGCTTAGATACAAACAATTGTCTCATTGTATTTTCAACTCGCAAGAATTTTGCTATGGATCTGAATAAATAGTAATCTGACGATGCAAGATCCGCTAAAGTCTTTGATATTATTCCGCGTAACTTTGGAAGTAATGCCACATACCATTGTTTTGTTGTAAGAAAACTAGCTTTCGGTTGACTAAACCTGGATCATACATTCATTTGTCCACTATATAATTTTACATTGATATTTCGACCATTTGGAATTATTTCTAAGCACACCGAATCTTCATAATTCCACCAGACTCACAACAAGTCTTTCTGATCGAATTGACTTCACTTTGCGATAGATTCTTGTAATTATACTTAGTCTAACCAATGATTTTACATATTCGGATTGTTCAGATAAATTCATTTTTCATAATGGATCTAAAAATACGATTAATTTTTGTCAAGAAGCTGCTCACACACCTTTGCTTGACATTTCGCTTGAATCTCGCTGAATTCGTGTGGCACTATCTGACAATTTTCACAGATCTTACCTAATTATTTTGAATGTCGATATATGGTATACTTAGAAGGTCTAGGTGGGGCCAATAATCGCAATTGGTGGCTCTAGTTTGGTTTTCTATTGCTTCCCTTGTAATCTCAATATCCCATGCAAGTGGATGAACGATCTTCAAGCATCAAATTCCACTATTAAAGCAATTAAACCCACGCTGTTCCGTTCGCTCATTAATTTTATTTCTCCTCAATCATATATTTTCTTTGCTGCTTGAAACTTTCTTTCTTAACAATAGAGAACTGTTAGAGACTAGTTTTAAACAAGTTACGACAAATCAGACGTAGGCATATTCACACATGAAAAACGACATTATTTATTAGACACCCTCTATAAAATGATACATCTTACGAGACTTACTCAGAGTTTGGTGTCAGATAACACCGTTAAAATTGAAACAAACACTTTAAGTTTTGAACAAAGCTCCCTAAAACTAATAATTCTTCCATACTTTGATTCGTTCTTTTCAATTCAATAATAGTAGCGAACAAACTAAAACCAATTCACTTCCAATTGCCATATACAATAAATGTTTGCGAAATCTCTTTCTATATCGAACAAATTCAATATCAGCGTAAACCAACACCAAAACGCTGAAACGCAAGCACACCCGAAATGATGTCATATATCGGTAATTGAAAAAAACATTGCAAATGTGTCATTGGTAATAGATGTAATAAAATCTCGTTCAATGGAATCGATAGAAAACAGTGATTCGAAACTGAATTTCCATACCATTTCCTCGTTTATAGACATTATTTGCATCGTTCCCTATCGTTGTATGCACTTAAGTATATTTTTCACACAAAAATTGATGAAGCTATAAAATAAGTATAGTGATGATGTTTATAGATGGGCTTGACATTATAAAATCATACAAGGTGATGGGGGATAATACATATTTTATAAAGCTTATAGTTTCTATTAATTAATTATGTCCCCACCCAACTCAAGTGTCCTACGATGATTTTGTTATGAAAAAATGTATCTTTGTTAATTTATATGTTCTATTTCTCAAGAATGCACCTAGTTCCACATCTTCTCTAATGATTCTGCCTACGTGTTCATATTCAGATAGTCTAAAATATTTTTCCATTTTCCATTTCCTTCACTTCTATAATCCATATAGTTTATAATTTTCTTATAACAAACGACTGATTCTAATTGCTTCTTTGTATCCTATTAATGTAAATTTCCTTCCTTCACCATCTTATCTATTACCAAATACTTCACTCTTTCGTATGTAGTTTTTCTTTTGACTACACAAGAAGAGTTTGAGCTAGGAATTATACAAGAATTATAAATAATTGATAATTACTTTGGGTTACTGAAACCAGCCTGTATTTTATCTATATAAAACAGACTACTTCCAAGGTGAACACACTGCTTAATTATCGTCTCCAGAGACTGAGGTAAACAATTTACCTTCAGTGTGATCAGCATGAATATCATCATCGATTCCAAAAATTCTGACTTAGACGGCTTCCAAAAGTGTTATTTGGGAATACAAACATTTCAATTCACCTCCCAAATTTTATATTCCTCATTATTTAGTTTGAGAATAGAGTACATGAAATAGTACTCTTGATTACGTAATCAATAACATTGCAATGAAAATTGTAATTTATTTTATATGAAAGAGTGTAGTTTTTTAGTTTTTGTCGTAGTTATTGCTTAGTTTCATGTTTTCCCTCTTTCGATATCTATGCTTTCTCTTGATTGTTTTTATAGGTCTACCTCTTTTTGGTTTGTTAGTTGTCTTATTTGTTATTCTAGCCAAGTGTTGTTTTGTTGTGTTCCACTGTTTCAGCTATTGCTTTAATGTTCAATTCTTGTGATACAGTTTCGTTTCTTATTCTCTCTTTACATGTTATTTTTTTACTCTCCATAAAACTTTATGTCCATTTCTTAAATTCTACTTTGTGTTCTTCTATATGTTAATATTAAACCGGTACATTGTGTTGTAAACCGTCATTTTAGTTTCCCTGCTGATTTCTTTTTTGCCTATGAGTGCATCTCACAATTGATGCACCAGATATTCTTCCATTTATTTCCGTGTCGTTTCTGTGTATTTGCACGCCTAAATATTTTATCACTTCGACGTGTTTCATTTTTCGGCTTCTATCATTATTTGCAAACGCTCCATTTTTGGAACAAAAATAATCATGATGTCACCATTACTAAGAAACAAAAATTTCTCGTTATACTATAACGCTAGTGGAGTGATAGGCTCAAGACTGACAAAATTTAGTTTAAAATGATATTTTAGTTGAAAAAGTGGAGTAATGAGTCTTCACCCGCAGACAAAGAGTTCAGTTTCCTGACTATTAAAGTGCAAATCAAATTAATTGGTAGTTTAATAAATTGTTCGTACAACGTTCATTATGGTATCGGTAGCATACCGTTGATCATAATTAAAACAATGATAAAATGTGGATTAAAATAACAAGTACAAAACATCAGGTACTAAGTACTTTCCACTGCCTTTTCCATTTTTATCAAAAATTCTAGTGTTGATTCATGTATCAACACAAAATATTTACTTGTCAATAAGGATATAATGTTAGGATTACTGTCCATTTTGAAATAGTTGATTTCCTCCGCACACAACGTCATAATATCAATATGTTACACATTGGCGAATACATCTTTCAATATGGTTTTATCTCAAGAAAATCTATTAAATGAGTCCATGCAAATATTAAAAAGAAAATAATACGAACCTTGAGAGTAAGTGCTCATTGCCATCCCAGGACATATGTCGGAAAGTTTTTAATGATCTACCGAAGGACACGGACTCACCTGAAATGACAAACTCATATTACAATAAAAAATAAACTAATTCCTTCAATTCTGAAGAACAAACATTCTTCCAAATCTATCAAAAACTTGACTTGATTTTCTCGGAATAACAATGATTATTCATTAAATATTTTATGACTGAACAAAGCTAAGACTCTGAAAAATTATTATCTCAAGTACAGAGCACACAGTGCAGGGCTGAATAGTTCGTAATCTGTAAGAAAAATGGCTATCGAGCAGGAATAAATTATGATTTATTGATGTACACCAATTACGTCACGTTTCCGTTCCATCAATAGAAGACGATCCACGTGTAGGAGCTTCCGTTACCTGATGTTCTATTAAAGTACGTTCTTTGACTTTGACGGGAGCCTAATCACGCGTTTTCTGGTGAGTTATATATCGGCAAAGAGACCGTCCGTAAAATGTTACACGAGATATCCACCCATCGTTTATCGTAACTTTGTTTTTGACCAACAAACAGTGAATGGATAGTTCTATGTTAGCTTTTTAGAGGAGCTGGTGGTATGCTTTTTTCGTTAAGAAGCCGAACTTACCATTGACAAGCTGGATCTTGCATCACGACCATTTTTTATTTTCTAAGATGAAGTCATTCTTCAAAGTAACACATCTATTGAAGTTCAGAGAAGATTTAGAAATGATTCCAATTTGTTTTTCAAGGTATTTTAAATCGTGGAATAAACGTTGAAACCGTTGTGTAGAGTTAAATCAATACTAACTATTGTGAAGTGATTTCAAATTAGCACACTTCAAATTGAAAACAACACTTATATTAGAGAAAGAAAACGATACTTGTGATATGTGAAGCAGGTGAGAACATAACGATATTAGAGGAATGAAATGTAAATGAGTTTTTCACTCAGCTTCACTCAGATATTTTAAAGAAATAAATTTGAATTATATATACATTAGTGGAAAACTGACGCATTACTCTCATTTTCTACCAACAGATTCAAAGGAGGAGAGATGAATATTGAATTACGGGTCTGTAAAGCGGTTGCCTTTCCGCAAAATTAGAGAAAAGTTATGAAATTCGGCCTATACACGAAACTGGAACAGAAATATGGAACGTGAGAAGAGTGAAAGGGATAGGAGTTTTAGGACTACGTTGTACCTAAATAAATTATATCGTCAGTGAATGTAATTCATTCTGACACTGACAGCATAGATAATGTGGGTCTGAATGAAACCCAATGAACGCGACAGCATGGTGCGGCAGCAGTAGGATATCAGCTATTGTGTGTCATTAACACTGGATACCAAGCATTTTTTAATTTTGCGGTTTTAATATCAAACAGAGTCGCTCCAAATTTCGGAATTTGTTTGCTTCTATTTTTTATACGATGTGAATGATTAGCAATAATATTATTTTGTCGGGTATTTTATATTACTCAACACTTCACTTCTTACGATATTGTATGTGGGAGTTAGGTAGCGATAATTGATTTAATTGTGACGAGTTTTGAATTCTATTGACTGCACATTAGAAAACGTTATAAAGAAAGATATAAATCATGAATATCTTTTGGAATTGACAATTCAAAAAAAAGTTATTGTATTCCTTTACTATTATCATGATTCTTTCGTAGGATTCAAACCACACTAATATTTTTATTGTTGTGAAAATAATTATATTTTTAGTCCGGTCAATATAGACAATTGAATTAACCAAAATTCCCAGAGAGCCAAATATTGGTAGAGATTTGACGTTTACTATAACAAATGAAGTTTTAAAAATCCCTATCGATCCTAGGTGTGCTATAAAAACTATTCGAGATCAAAGGTCAAAATTTAAGGTTTTTTGGATTTCCTTTAAGACGTTATGTTTAACCAAAAAAAAACTTCAAACCAAAGCTGTATATCTTGAAATTTTCTACAAAAATAGTCCCCATATTTTTTTGCTAAGAGTTACCATTTCTGAGAAATCGCCATTCCAAGTATCACATTATATTTGATATGCACATATATTATACTATCTTAAAAACATTTATTCAACTGAATCCCCTCTACTCTTATAACTCGAAAAACAACTATTTTACGTACGTCACGTTCGTACACCTATTTCTTTTAGTGCTAAAGGTTCAGTTCAAGTGAATATAAGTACTTAGTACAAGCATCTATCATTAAGGTTATTTGTACTATTTTATAGTAGGTGAAATTAGCTAAAAATCGTTCTGATGATGTTCCAAAGGCTGTTCTTGAACGTATTAATTTTGATTTCTTCTTGCGGTTTATGAAACTTTAAAAAAATTACTTGCATTGATAGTAAGTGTTTTATTCGGCTTTATTTATTTGAAAGCACCGTCAAAGATAAAACCTTTATATTGTTATTATAGCATACTCTAAATAATATGATCATGATGTTGCTAAAAATTAAGATGAAGGAATAACTGCTTTTGGTTATAACATTTATAATACCATTGAGTATATGTGAGTTCTGGTGCAGTTCATAAATTGATTCCTTAATTTGATTCCATATAACTCCAGCACTTTCATTATTATTCAAGGAAATATTTGCATATCTCTGAAATAAGATCTGGACTATTTGATGCCTATGAAATAGGTGTAACCAATCCAAAGATAATATTAACCTTTTAAATGTTCTTCCAGAACTTAGTGCGGAAACTCTTAGTTTTGTTGTCAAATTATTTTCCACAGTCATTCAGTATTAGCTAAGCTACCTCTGGCATTGATTTATTGTGTTGATTGAAACCACAATATGTAACATATTCAAAATATTTTTAACGATAAAATAATTTGACAGATAATTGATTAATTAAAATATGATGGTGTCATTTAATAAGATTTTTCTCGGTATATACGTTTGTGGGCTAGTTCCACTACACGTAAGTTATACATAATTCAACAGCGACAAATGTAATTCTTCCAGTGAAACAAATAAAAACTTTAATACCCATGTAAATTGTACTAGACTATCAGAAAGTTCCATACCCGTTTTCGTTTATTTCTACTTTACACCAGCAAACGTTTCGCAATCAAACATCAATGAAAACGAAAAGTGATTTCCCTTGCGATTGTTCTGCTAGGAAAAGAACTTCGATGTGTTCAGAATTTGAAATAAACGTTTATTTGTATTAGCGATAGCTGGAGATCAACAATGCATTAAGTATTATAGAATAAAGAGAATTTGAAGTGAGTCTGGGTTTTAAGAACTATGTAAAAAATTCCAGCTCGAATCTTAATATTCTTTGAAATGGGAATTTATATATTTTCAATTTTCTATATAGTTAAAGATTGAGTGTACAAATAACATTTAGAATAGGCCAATTTATGTGATTATACAGAACATGTTTGTATGATATTAAGATGTTTTCATTCTATTAGTATTTGATAAATCTAATGCATATACATTCATTTTTTGTTTTTAATCTGCGCAAGTTTTCAGGACAACTAGTGAGTGCTTATCATATAAACAAAGCTCTAAAGAAAAAATCAATTCTACATCGAACCCATCCAAAATTAACTGTATTGAAAATTCCTGACTTTAAGAACATCTCTTTCTCGCGGTTTACCAGTTAAATTCGAATTGTCGTTTATGTGAAACATTACGAACCAAAATAGGTAGACAAGGCTGTCTATACTACGAATCTCTCTATAATTAGAAGCGTTTTCTTTATATTTTTTAAGAAATCCATTTATTTTTAAGCACCACATTTATAGCTACATAACAAAACGACGCATTCGTTAGAACTCATAGGCGTCAAATACTCAAGTGATCAGATTGATTACAAGTATACGTACATTTTGAGATAAATTCGAACTTGGACCACCGTTGTACTAGCTGTTGTTGTGGAACTGATTAGTTTGACATATATTTCAATCCTGATGTATTTGATTTACTCTTAGTTACTTAGTTACTTTGGTTGTATTTATACAAGTTTTTGCAAGTTATGAGTTTTAATAGGTGATCGAAATAATATAAATCACAACAAAGTTCATGTTACTCAAATTGCTATCTACTGAGTACTGAGGACAAAAAATGTCTTGTGTCTATAAATAGAAATTGGTTAAAAGTAGAAGGAAACATCTGCTCTAAGCATCCAAATTTTGAAACACGTGAAGATTGTCTTCAAATTCTAAAAAAAAATGGAATTGTCTTCAGCAAAAATTGTGAAGGAAATGGAAGTTATACTGTTTGATTTATATTGCATAAAACAGTGAGTGAAAATATGATGTCCTAGACTCGCTACCTACAAGAACGCTATAAGCATCTACTTTAGTTCACTGGACGCAGACTTCGTACAGATTTTGTACAAAAATGATTACGCAAATATTTTGGCAGTAAAATCATTTTGCTATCTCAACAAATCTCCTATTTTACGCCTATCAGAATTAGAAAATAGTCCTCGTTATATTTTTTACCGCATCTCATGGCGTGATAGAGTCATCGAAAGAAAACCTACATCACGAAGTACTAATTTTTTACCAAAAATAATAGAATAAAAATTTTATGAAGGAAACTTTAATTTTATAATAGGGGACTCGATATATACAGTGAATTTTTCTCTGCATCTAAAAATGCATTAGCGAGAAAATTACAGAAAAATATGTGAGAAAGCTTGGCATGCAAAATATAGTCAATAAACAAACTGGCGGTGTATAAGGTTATACTTATACCAATTTGGACATAGGACATCCAGCTGGGGGAGACTGCAAGCAATTCCAGTCTAGAAATACTGCAGTGGTTTCAAAATGCACATTTATAGAGAAAGATCTTCAAGTACCTTCAGTAAAGAACGTGATAAAAAGTTCCAGCAGGAGGTACAGTAGTCGTATAAGTGCACATCCTAATATTCTCGGAAAAGGACTGTTTGAGAGTAGTGGTGAAGGGCGCAGACTAAAAAGCTTTAAACCTGATGATTTGGTGAACACGTTTATATGAGGTGAATCAAAATGTATAGGGTTTATTAATTGTTATTTCTATTGTATTGGTAAGTTGGAGTGTCCTTAGATATAGTACATTATCATATACCTTAAAGGGGTACCTTCACTGGAAGATACTCCTACATGTCTATTAGAACCAACTGAATTACTTAATAACCCACTTTGGTTAGATTGCAATTATAACTGGAGTAGATATTAACTCAATCAAAAGATCAGTATAGTTCAATAATTCAGTAGAAACCATGAACTATAATAATTCTGATAGTATTATATTTTAAAGAGAAAATAATGTATGCAATTCAATCTAGATAGGCAGATAGCCCAAAAGATTGGCGTGGTGAAAATCCGAAGAAATGAAATTGAAAGGGAAATACTCATGAAAAAAAATTTTTTGTGGCTGTAATCTCCACTCATAATTATATGATGTTTTTCTGCATTATAATAAGATTATTCAAATCAACCTACACAAACGTTTAAACCTTATGATTGTATTATGTAATGACAATGACAATTCGAGCATATTTTCCAATTCTTATCTATCTATCTATAACATTTATATTTCTAAAAATGTATATAACTTATTCGATTCCACTAAAAACGGAATATTCTCGGTTGCTGTCTCTTTCAAATACTTTTATAACATTTTACCAAATAATATCAATTCTAAGCTGGAAGTTACACATCAGCTCAACTAAAGTATCGAATCCATTTCACAAAATATCACCATCACAATTCAATGAATTCTAGCTTTAATAAAAGTTTTACATAAAGAGTTGAAACGTTACTATCAACCCAAACTTTTCAATCGACCTAAAAGTATATGAATAGGAACATCTACACTAAAGTGAAGTTGTGAAAATGCTGCTAAAAGAGAGAAAAAACTTCAAATACAGTCAGAGGTTACGATTTTTCGTTTAACATATTCGAGAGATCAGTCATTTCACTAAGAGCATAAACGAAAAACAAAATTTTTTGATGATTAAAAGAATGTAAAAGAAAGTTTTTCAACAAGTTTAGGATTCTATTTGATTTATAGATCTCTTATAGATCGAGAGTACATTTGTAACAATATTTCAAATTTTCAAAGATGTTTATGTTGATTATATTTCTGAAAATACTGATCTGTAATTGTTTCAGACTTGTTTTACTGTGGACTCAACTACATTTTTCCTGCTTCCAGTACTGTATGACCCAGAAAAGTTTTACAAAAACCTCTTTGAAACTTTAGCTCAACGCTCCTATATTTTGACGTGGATGATTTTTTAAACATATGTTTTCCATCAATATTCGAACAAGTTGGGTGCCAGGTATTTCCAATACTGTCTGACCAAGCAAAATTCGGATTTTTTCCTACAAACATATAACCTCCATTAACACTTCTCTATAATTTAAACCTAATTCTTTATTATTTTGATGTTGATGATTTTTTAATTTTTTAAACATCATATGTTTTTCATCAATATTCGACCAAGTTTGGCACCACGTATTTCCAATATTGTGTGAACCAGCAAAGTCCTGATTTTCTACATATATCTAGTCTTCACAAACACCACTCTAGAATTTCTTAGTTATTTTGGGGTGCTCTTCTCACAAATATTGATCATTATCACATTAATAATCTCTTCGATTGCTTTCCATTTACCAAAGGATACCGGAAAGTGAATTTTCTTTTTTGAATAAAATTCCAACGATTATATCTCAAGTTTTTATTCTCAATCAAAATAACCTTCTTTATCAACAGTTTACCATCTAGTGCGTTTTTAATGCTAGACCAATTAAAATCGATTGAATCTTGAGTCAAATATTTTGGACATCAATCACTTTTTTGGCACGAAGAAAATGTTATAGGAATCGTAAACAATGGAATGGTTTGTGAACCAGGCTTTGCAATATTTCACGTGATTCATTTATAGAAAGCCATCCCCTTTTTTGATTTAGATTATCATAAAGAACCCTCTTTTTCTCTCTATAGTGATAAAGCAACCAAAAAAAAATTTTGTCTGCTGCTGCTGAAACAATAACATGTGTTCTATGTGAAAAATCGGTATGCTTTGTTCTTTTCGTACAAATTATTGTGGATCCGAAATCCTTCTTCCCTTCTTTGCTCAATTTGTCGCAAATATTCTTGGATTGGAAACGAATGTTAATTAGTGGTATATGAGTGTTTCTAGATTGTCTGACATGTATTTTTTTCGCCTCTGTCTCAGATCTGAATTACCTTTGGTATTTACGACCGACTAGTACTTGGATAACCATCGAAAATGTTTTTGGTCACATATGTTATTTTATTATCCTTGTAGCATTAAATGCCGAATATACTCTTCTGATATTTGTGTGGCCATTTAAACTCAAATTGCAAAACCGATTGTATAGATGTTAACAAATAACTATAACTCTAAAATTTGTTTGACATGGTTCCCAATTACGTGATTACTTGACAAATGAAGCTTCTTCCTTCTTTTCTCTATTTGCAAAATCCTCCCTATATTTTATCACAAGAGATGTTTCCACAAGCAGAAACAAACAAGAACCAGATATTTGTTTGTCAAGCTCACTATTAATTTTCTTTTTACTACCAAACACAGCAAAAAAGTTATATTTTGATAATAACTTGGAGGAAATTATGGTGTTAAATTGCAGTATAAGCTTCTGATTGAATAACAGAAAAAAATTTGCTTTCTAATAAAAGGAACTTGTGTTATAAACTCCAGAAACCAGTTAATGTTTATGGACTTCGAACACATTTCTCAAATACTCCAATTTAATTAATTTCTGAAAGTTTGTGATTTAGATTGTCGTCAAATTTTGTTTGTTAACTCCGCTTCACTTAATATTTCAGAAAGAGAGAACTTCCAAAACTCGGCGGATTCAATTATTATATCTGAAAAATTATCAGGTATGCACGAGAAAGGCTTCGTTTCTAATTAACTGAATATCATTGGATTTTTTTAAGAAGATATGTAGGCGAATATTATCATTGTGCAAATATTATCACTATTTATTTGCACATTAAAAAATCACGTTTTTCTTCACAAGAAAACTAAGATATTCATACAAATTATACATCATACAGATTAGCTACCACAACACAATTTTGGGAGAAAGGCAATTTTTGGTTGCCTCTATTGTTTTTAATGTAAACATCCAATTAAAACGTAGAGAATACCTAGATACCTAGCACGGTAGTCCCTACCACTACAAAACATTTCATTAGGTTCGTACCAATCCATCAAAGAACCTTCCTTGGTACGGTGACGGATTCTGCGCAATAAAGATTAGGTATTCCAACAGTTACCGTTATACGATTCTGTTTTGCCTTCCAATCGACTTAGGTATCGTTTGTGAACCGTTTTCGAGATAGTCCTTCTGATACTTAGCTAATAGCAAGTACTGTTACACGAACTATGCATAGTTGAATATTTCGTGATAATATCTTTAAACGCTTACAATAACCGTTCCTAGAACGGACCAGTTTGCAGGCTGGTACACTTCTATTTACATCAAATGTAGTAAAAATATCATCCATGTACATTATATACCACGTCTAGTTTAATAAGCATTCAACTCTTCAAAAGTATAGGCGGACAGAAAAAAAGTATTTCCAGGCAAGTCTTCAACCATAAGCATAAGTTAATTTGGGATTTAAATCTCGTTGGAGAAGATTTTCCTTCTATAACTCTTTACTGTAGAACAAAACATAAAATAAATTTTAGTTTACTTAAGGTATGTGAAGAAAATAACTTCAAATTAAAAAAAAATGCCAAGATAGGTTAAGACTTGTAGTTTCAAACTTATATCTCATCCTCTGGCGTCAAGAAACTCCAATGAGAAACATGGAACGGTAAGAGGTTTCCAGTAATACATAATTTTGAAACCTTGGCCTTCGCGCATCCAATGCGAATATACGTCCGACCAATAACGGTAGTTTTGCGTGTTTACTTCTCCATTTAATTTAAACGTAGCCTCGTCCGAAAACACAATATTTTTCACATTTTCATTCTCAAGGCACATAGCTTGTAAACGTTCGCAGAACTCGAGACGTCTGTTATAATCGTCTTCATAAAGTTCTTGAAGGACTTGCATTTTGTAAGGGTGGTATTTGCTTTTATGTAATGTTTTGATCACTGCTGTTTTACTAACATTTAATTCTGAGGCCAGTTCTCTAGTTGTAACATGCGGCCGTTCTTGGACACTTAATAAAACATCCAATTGTGTTTCTTCTGAGAAAGATGGTCTACCAGACTTTGGAGCATCTCTTACATGACCAATTTCTCGAAATTTTTTTTCAATCTTACTTACTGTTGATTGCGAAATTGGAGTCCGATCGGGATATTTTTGGTTAAATAACTCGCATACTTCCTGTTGCGTTCTGGTTCTATTCCCATAGCCAATCATGATTAAAACTTCTATCCTTTGCGTCTCAGTAAGCCGCATCTTGATAATAAAATTAATTATAAAAATGTTTTTTCAAAAAGAAAAAACTATTGCGACCATGCAAAAAGATACTTTGATAGATATTTAGAAATCGAAAAACACTTTAGGCAATATCGAATTAAAAGCAAAATGAAATAAAGTCCTGTTTTGTGTCAAAAAGTCATAGCCTACTTATAATTTAATAGTAAATTGTTCATTCCTCTAATTTCAAAACGGTTAAAGTTAGGTATAGGGAGTGTTACATGAAAAATGCTTAGAATTTTACAAGGAATCCGAAAATGTAAAAAAA
Source organism: Diorhabda carinulata (assembly GCF_026250575.1). Lineage (NCBI taxonomy): Eukaryota > Metazoa > Arthropoda > Insecta > Coleoptera > Chrysomelidae > Diorhabda > Diorhabda carinulata. The sequence goes on along the minus strand of NC_079462.1, from coordinate 24,138,767 downwards.
ATTGGGGGTGTCTATTTAAAAAAACAAAGTTGCTACCTGCCCAGCTTTTTTGAGAGCACCCTGTATATTAATTTTTTATTCAAAAAAATCCTCGTCGAAAAATAAAATTGACGTGTCCGAGGGTTTTTGAAAATATCTCTTGGATTAGAAATTATTGAATTTATTCCATACTTTACGACTGCACTGTATATCAAGTACCTTGCTTTAATTGTGACGCTACATAGGGCAGATATCTCAGTATTTAGAAAATAGACTAGAAGGTCATTAATACCAAAACAAATGCATTAACAAACCATGAAGTATCAAAAAAACATAAATTCAATTATAGAGACTCTAAAATTCTTGGACAGAACCTAATACACGAAAAAGAGAATATTTAGAAATTGATCACATTCATAAGACCGAAAAAGCTACAAATGATAAAAAACCTAAATAGTGTAACTAAAATTTATAGCCCTTTTTGTATTTTGTAAATTCTAATAAAACTACAAATAATTTGTTTGACTAAGTACTGCTACCTTTTTGAGATGTAAGAACAAAGGAAAAATAAATTTCAAATTTGATTTTCTTTTTCTTTTGATATTCGTGATCTATTGATTGATATAAATACGCAAATTGTCATTCAGTCAATATCATATTTTGATAAAGACTTAAATAAAAGTCGAAACGTCAATTTTTATATGTCTTTCAAAAAAAACTAATTTTAAAATAGAAGAGACCTAAAATCCAGAACATTTAGAAGCATCGTTATACTTTACAAAAAACAACTTATCTTAAAACTTAGGCAGTTGTGTTTTTGGAGAGCAATTTATGACACTGACTCCATCACCGAAATTAGATTTCGTTAAGATTACTTGGTGGATTTTCTAGCAACAAAGTAATAAGCTCATGCCTTTAGTACGGGAAGCCCATGTCAAAAGAGACCTGTAATAGGATTCATAATATTTGAAAGCTTATGGTGCTTTGTGTAAGCTATTCCGAGTGTTTGCTATTGCGGGCTATTAGAGATATCAAGAAAAAGGTCGATAAACCTCACGCTCTCTAGAGGGGAGGTTAATTAATTTTTTCGGAGAATTATTCAGGAAACTAGCTATTTCTTCTTCAGACAACGGCACACCACCTTTTGGAATTATAAAAAAATATATAAACATTAAAATTAGAAAAAGTAATCATATTTAAATTAGACGCAAATCATATGCCAAAGGGAATCTTATGTTTCGTATATATCTGGCAGTTACAAGTTATTACTTTCCCTAGCATGCATTTGATACTGTAACGTGTTTCGTATTTATTCTCACAGAATTTCGTTTTTTCATTCTTTTTCTTCACGATCACTACTGGAAACACTCATGGACTAGTAGATGGTTCTATCACTTTTTCCTCTTCCATATCTCGAATTATTCTTTCAGCTTTCTCTCTCTTTGCTCTTGGAAGTCTGCGAGCTGATTGTCTGATCGGCTTGGTATCACCAGTGATGTTCTAATAGCCTTATCTCCTTTTGGTACAAATATGTCTCGATACTGCAAGAGAAATTTTCTCATTCTTCTTTTGTCAGCTCGATTAAAGGATTGACCAGCTACTGATATCATCTGTTCGAATCCCCAAAAAGGGACTGTGGTGCGCTATTTATTATTTGGCACTTGGGGTTAAAGTCATTTATACATTTTGTAACCTATAGATTTTACTTCCTCAAACATCATTTCAATACATTCCACCCCAAGTTCCATTATTTCATATGACTAAGTGGAAATTTTCCCAGCTTTGCATAGATAATGTAGAATAAATAACAATAAAAATACAAAAATAACGATAAAACAAAATAAAATAAAATAGTATGAAAAGAGATAAAGATTTGGTAATGTAAAATGAGTGATATAATTAGTAAATCTTATATGAACTAATTGAAAATATGAAACTAGAGTTAACTAAGAAGATCGGTCTGTTTACGCTCTGTTTTATTTTTTGAACTACAAAAAACCATGAAAAATTCTGATATTTGGTCGATGAGAGCTAACACAAAGTGATATATAACGTTATAAAAGTATTTGAATTTTTTATGTAAATCAAGCCACTAGCCATCCCGTATTGACTGTTAAGAATGGAAGTAAAAAGTTTTGTAACCGCCCTATTTTCAGAAAAAAAAAACATTGCGAAAACAGTCGCTGAAAAATAGATTTATTCGAATGCTTTCAGAGTAGTTTTAAATGTGATGATGCTCAAAGGAAGGAAAATAAAACGGAAACGTTTGAGTTGAATTTAAGGATAAAAACAAATGCAGGATAATCGTAGTGTCTGAAAAACCTAATAATAAGAAATAATTCAATGGCAATCCAAAAAACTGTATAAAAATTCTTTTTTATAATACTAAACCTATCATGACATATACTATGAGGCTCGCCCCTAATGCTTATTACACTATTTTAAGTGAGGACAATATTTAATTCATTAATTCGTTAAAAACATATTCTATGATTAAAATGGCGTGAGGCGCGATTTACAGTGTCAATTTTGTCAAATCTGTTCAAACTGATCATGACAGTCCAATATTTCCGCACAAACTTTTTAGACACCCTCGCGCCAGATAGGCGTCACGTCATTGATTTTGTCTAAACTGTAGTTGTGATAAGTACTTGTGATAATACAAACGAAAATTTGTAAAAAATTTTAAATTTATTGTATGCTTTTAATAAAATTAATAATGTAATGTAAATTTTTGTAATAAACAGTTATATTCTTTTAAACTTGTTTATAACCAACAAATTAGTAAGGAATAATAAAATTCTTTTAAATAGACATTATTGTAACAGAAAATAACACTTTTTAGTCTTTACTCACTTAATAAAAAATATAATAATAAAATAAAAAATACTGTATTGACTTTTACACCATTATACATCATAGAAAATAAATTATTATATTAAAATATTTGCAAGATCATTTCCAGTAAAGCTTCGTTTTTCAGATATACTTTCATCTTCTTTGTTACTAGTATCTATATTATCAGAGACTTTATTAAAAAGCTGTCAAAGTTTCGTCGATGTTCCTCAACTTCTCTCACATGTCCAGCAAGAACAAGATTTTTACCCTTGGTAGGACCGAAATCCTGTTTTTATAATAATATCCATGTCTTTGGTTAAATTAAAAATAATGAAAAAACTAATTAATTAAGCAAATATTTACTTATTCCATTGAAAAACCAGTTTAAAGCAACTTAACCTCATATATGTTCACTGCATTCTGTTATATATTTTATCATTATACTTACTTGTGTTTTTGGCTTGTTCAAGATAATTATAATATTGTACTAAGTATTAAATTGTCACATTCTTTTTACGACTAATTTTTAATTATTTATTATACTTTTTTCCAAAATTTTTCCGTTTACTATTGAAAAACGTAATAATACATGCACTGACAGCCTCCCGTAGTTTCTTATCGTAAACCAATGATAACCCATTTTTGTGAATACTACTGACAAATATCGATATCGTCAATGCTAGCTCTTTTCTCTATTTAAGGATTATTTTTATTTGAAATATTACTACAATCCGGCGGCGTACTTGATTTATGTACATGTGCAATACATTTCGTATGAGATTTCTTCATATATTTTCATTCTTTTCATTAAGTTTTAGTCTTTGTTGCGTTGGGTTTGTATTGATATAAAAAGTTGTTGAAGATGGTTATCATAAAAAGTTCCTCATTCACATGTATATTATTCGAAAATATTAGATAATTGAATGATGGATTTCAGGATTGGAAGTTGAACCCACCAGTGTAGAATATTGTCATCTAAAGTAATATAACCAATTTCAATAGATCATAAACGAATCTATTTCACATTCAAATTGGAAAGATATTATTCAAAAACCATATAAAGTCTAATATATGGAAGTAAATCTGATAATCTCTCTTTGTAATGGATTCGAATATGTAATAGAAATTCGAATACGTTGTGTTCTGATTTCCCAGAGCGAACATATTAATACCGAACATCATTTCAAATTTTACTGAACCTTTTTATTCTGTAATACATCGGTATTTGTATTAAAATCTCGTATTCTGTTTTAAATCCGCGCTTTTCATAAATTTCTCTTTTTTCTCTAACTCTATATTATACTAAGATGTGCTCTGTCATTTTTCTCAACTATAAGGGTGATTTGAACAAGATAAACATTTTTATATCAGAACTGTTCCATCTGAAATGATTACATCAGAAAAACTAATCCAACATTCTGAGTACTTAAAATGAACATCAGGAGGTTTTTAGGATATTGTGATAAGTCACCTCAAAAGTGAGACTGAAACCTGGCTATCTTCAGTTGTTGGTTGTGTGTTATACTCTGTGAATGAAAACTAAGGTAATTGTTTTCTCATTTTTCTTTCATTCTTAGTCTGTAACATTTTAGGGAAATTATTCCACGCTTTCGGTTTAGTTCACATCTACTATGTAGCAATTTGCGTCCCAAATGGTTTACGTTGGCATTATGCTCCTCATCAGACTTGTCACTGTCCTCATCTGTAGCCTAATCACCTCGTTCAATAGGTGGTTCAGCATAAATAAAGTTTTCCGCAGTCTCATTATCATCCTTACATTCTAAAGTTGATAGAATTTCATGTACCTTCAAGCGGCGACAAGCAAGCAAAAACCACACCTTAGAGCTTAATATGCATGAGTTCGATTTATCGGACGACAGTGAAGTCACACACATAAAAACAGAAAAGAAAGCTTACGTATGCATAAGTATTCACTATATGAACAAAATAAATAGATAATTGTTGAAATTTATGTGAAAATACAAAATATTACTAATAATTTACCCATAATAGTTTTGGAAAATAACAGCTATGTCAAGCAGCTGTATGAAACGGGGTTGCCTGTGTAGAAAAAATACTAAACTATCAAATCAATTATTTTGTTTGTAAAATATGAAGAATATCCTTCCGTCCGATTTATCAGACTTTATGCTGTAATTGGTTAAGATGGGGTATTTGAATTTTGGGAAACATAATCTATATATAATAATTGATTTGTTTATATTATACTCATCTATCGTAGGAAATATAACCGTGAAATAAAGACTTTAAGTTCAAAAATATGAATTATAGTTATTATCACGTGATGATTATAAATAGATAGATGTTCTTTACAATATCACAATACAGTCAAAAGTATTTTAATGTCTTATAACTATTTTTTGTTATATCTGCGTTTATGTTAGAGTCCTATTTCAATGTTTCTATTTTTTTTTTCCTAAATATGCTCGTAACAAGATAATTCACTGAGCTTCGATATTTATATTATTGTTCAATTCCATACATTTATTAGATTCAGTCCTATTAGGGGAATTGCGTCTGTTCTTTATCAACTAAAAGTTCCAGTTGATCTCTCAGTTGAACGTCAAATATCTACTTTGTATTCCCTGTCTGTTCTCTCTGATACCAATCTGAAATAATACACACACACAAGCGATTCCATCAGAAAATTGAAATAATCTCCCCGAGATTCAATCTTCGTCCTCCTCGATTCTCGTGTCCCTTCCGTCCGTACATAGAGTAAAGCATTATTAGTTGGGTGATGCCATTATCAGAGTTCCATTGGAGGACAAATTGGCTGAAATTATAATACTGAAATATGTCGTAGCTTCGATCGATGAGCACTCACCACAACCTTAATAAATAACTGGACAGTTGCGGATCTTCTAAACTACTATGGTAATAAGCTAATAAGCAGAAGTTGAGAGACAAAACGTTAGCTCATTCAATTAAGGATATGCACGTTATTATTTTGACAACTGTAGTCAATTTCGAAATTCCCCTATTGCACTATAATTAGAAACGGCTGCACGATATTCTTTGAAAAAAGTGATTAAAGATATAACTTAAATGAAATTTTTGTCTCCAATTCCTTAGCTGTAACCCTAATCAACTTTTCTATTGTAAGACAAAAGTATTTCGTCCGAAAGGTCAGTGAAAAGTTCAGAGAAAACGGAATCTTGTAATACCCTATTTTTTATTTATCTGAATGTTGGAAAACGGGAAATGAACAAAAATCCTTTTACTTGTTATAGTTACAGGTGATGGTTGAATCTAATATCTGTAGACTATCTTTGATTCTAAATGAGTTTTTATTTCTTAAAATTGATCTACCTACGTTGACATTTAAGTTTTCAGAAAAACCTGTAACGTGAAGTCTGTTTAAATCTAAGAAATGTTGAGTACTCTACTGAAAGAAGTAGAAAGTGGTTGTTTTGCCTGGGTAAACATTTCATTTATTTATTAGAAAAATAATATGATCACAGAAATAGCATATCCAAGTATTATGTATACTTCATCTAATGCAAATTAACCAGAAACACTTATTTCATAGGGGAGGAAGGTCTTAGAAACACAAAAACATCACCCAGTTGTGTGTTGTCCAAGAAACTTTGACTTTGACAAGCGCGCTCAATCTTGTGAGGATATGATGAATCTATTGTTGAGTTGATTGAAATGTGAAATTCATCTGCAACCTCCTCAGAAAGTAAATGTACATGGAGATATCATCTTGAATATCAGGTCTATATTTCCTCTAGCTGCTATGTTTCCAACAAATTGACGCTGGATTCGACTTTGTGCTATGCCACCAACATCTCTAGACTCAACAAAAGTGGATTTTTTTTTGGATATATGAGAAGACGGTTGATTAAAATATACCGGTTAATAATAAGATCTAAAGAACTGTATAGGAGTGGAATTAAATAATATAACAATTGAGGGTTTTGATTTCCATGAAAAAATTTAACAACTGGAAACCTCAGAGCTTGCCAAGTTTAGAGTAGCAGACATTTCCATCATTTGTAGTGGTAATACCGTTTTATTAGCTTGTAACCGACCTAAACCTGAAGATGAATAAGTTGGAAAATATATTCGCGCATTCTACAAAAATTTCAACCGTTTGTATGCTTAGTTTCTGTTCGACAATCGTATAAGTGAGTCTTGTGAAGACTTTTCAAAAATCTGGGTATCGAGCTATCAATCAATATTTTTTGTTGAAAAGCAATACGTCCACGCCAATGAAAGTGGAGTGAGATATTGTGTACGAAGCCTATGCATCATCATTTAGGACCGAAAAATTAAGGCATCTGAATTCAAACGAGACCGAGACGGGCAAAAACTGCGACAATCAGCAATATCATGAAAAAAAGTTCACCAAATAGTACTGGTATACTTCTGAAGCGAAGAAACAAGTAAAACAGTTTACGCAATAGGAGAACCTGGTCCAAAAAAGGCAAAGACGGTTTCATCTGCCGGAAAAATGACGCGAGCGTTTTTTGAAACTAACTTCGACTTTCTTCAAAAAGATACCAGAAAAACAGCTCAGTATTATCCATAATTGCTTGAAAAGGTTATGGAGGAAATTGCAAAAGCGCATATGTAGAAAAATTGAGAGCTTTTCTTTAAGAATAATAATAAAATGTTAAAATCCGTTCAGTCAACCCGGAGTAATTTATGTTTAAAGGAAAATGCTTAAAATTTACACATTTCTCAGGATATCTCGTAATACGAAAAAGATATCAACATGCGGTTTTCGCTATTCTGTTGCTAATTTGGTCTACTTTCATATTCCTTGATTAAAACTGCATGTTTCCGTCCAACATTTTTCAAGGATAGCTAGATTTAAACAAATAAATAAATAGCGTCCTCTAGCGTATACTTTACTCATTAGGTTGTTTCGAAATTATAACTCTTACATTGGTAGAAATGAGCTCTCTTCAAAAAGACTAAGTTTGCATGGATATGTTAAGTAGAACTGGACTTACAGGCGTTTTTTCATAATAAAGTTCCTGTTTACCCCACCTCTTATTTGAAGAGATAGACTAAAACTTGCAAATCTAATATACGCTGAATTTCTTGAAGAATACGATGATCATAGTTTAAATGCATCTTAATTAGGCAAAAATTGTAAATTATTCATTTTATAATTTTTGGTATTTAATGACGCCCTCTGGCGGTGGACCTACAACTCTGTAAATAATTTCCAGGTTTTTCTTGAGGTTACTTTTGTTATAAATTTTTTTCCCGACATTTATAATTTTTTCCCGGGATTATGTGACCCAGAAAATATTGCTAAGAATTTATATTGAACTATTATATATTTTGAGAGTAAAATTGTGATTATTATCTAAATTGTTTCCAATCTCGAGTATAAGAACCAATTACAACAATAACTCCAAAATAACCCCTAGACTACAATAAACTTTTTTACTAACTTACTTTTAGCTCATCTGGTTTCATTAGAAAATTAGTGGTAACTTGTGATTATTTTCATCATTCATATTTTCTCTTACAGATACTCATCATTTTATACATAAAAGAACCTAAATTTTATTATGTATTGATTGAATTATATGCGAAAGAATGACCACAATACAAATGCCAAAAATTCAACGTAACTTTCCGATTGCATCCCTCATAAAACGTTATGTTTATACACAATGGCGGTCGTAAACATTCCTAAAGTTAGCGACAAACACTAACAAATGCGTCGGTGGTAGCGTAAACAAATGACAAGCAATGCCCTTTACTCGAACGACCCATTTTACGATTTTATACCACATGAGGGGAACATAACTGTTATAGATTATTACCTCATTGGTTATATGTACATCGCAAAATCTATGAAGATGGAAAACAATTTATTATATATTTATAGATTATAAAAATTTTAATACCATATTGATACTTGCGCTTCGTTTTCCCATTGATTTACTTTTATTACTTTTTTATGAAATACTTAATAATATGAATTTATAAAGATGTAAAAATTTTTATGAGAAAAGTGAACATCTGAGCTTTGACTTTACATATATGTTAATGCCAGGTCATCCGAAATCGGTCAACAGATTATAAAATCTATATTAATGATCTAGACTAAACTTAACGTCTAGAACTGGGGTCCTTCAAAAATGAAACAAATAAATTACGCCCTTTTATGTATTGCTCTAAATCAAAATAAGTTTTAATTAGATGTTCTTGAGATTCGACCAATTTTAATTTATTCATTCCATGTAACCCAGAAAGATTGCAGCATATATTTCCTTCTAAGAATTCATATGCTAATCTGAGTTGAGTATGGTATTTAATATTCTGGTACATATGCGCCAATTACACTATTTTCTCTCCAGTTTCCCGTTTTAATAAAACCTCCAGTAAAAATTAATACAAACACTTGTCGTACATTTCGTTCCATCTGTGTATTACTGCTCGACAGTACGAAATTTAGTTTCCTCTATTATTAACAGCTTTAATTTGACTATCAAATTTAACTACATTTTACAGGTTTCACACCAATTTCCATAATATGTTAACAGCAATATTTGTTGATATACATCAACTGACTAATGGAGAGTCACTACTGGGATTAATCCTTATATTATCTTGCCATCAAATCAGCTATTTGCATTTTGAATATCATAGCAGCAGAAGTTTTCACATTCTGTCCCTTGGATATGATAATTTCTGAGTCTTCAAACACAGATGAAGATTTTATGGAAGCCTATCATGCTCTCACCTGATTAAGAGAAATGAAGATATTTCTGAGATTATTTCTCTACGGATTTTCCTATCATAAAAAATAAGAAAAGTATTTACCCTCGGTAAGTACCACTACAATTTGGTGATTGTATTCTGGGTACTCCTCATCGATTTAATACCATCTAGGACTATAATAACAAATATTTTGGTGCATTGTAAAATTTAGGACTGTTATTAGCTCGGACGAAGCCCCGAGCTAATATCAACTCTTCCCCAAGGTAAAGGTCAAACTAACATTAATTGAATTGAGAGCTCGCCAACTTTTAACTTCTCAGTTCAATTTATTAATTTTGTGAGGTTGTGATCACAAAATACGTCAGGTTATTCTGTATTGGTGGTATTGTTTTGTTTATAATATCCTTGTTATTCAGTTATGGAAATATTATCCATGATAATGCGCCGATTTCCGCCGTGGTGTTTTAATTTTAAAACTGATGGAAAAAATCAACATCTGAAAGTCGGCAATATTCTTTAGACAGTGGAATACTGATAGATAGTGTCAGGAGCTTACTATATTTGTAAGATAAAAAGTATCCAAACAGGCAATTTCTATTAGTTTACAAATAATTTATAATTATCATTAATTAACTGCATAAACTAAAAAATTACCACCCAAAAAGTTTAATTTACTGTTATTTTCAATTTAATTCTAATTTTGGCTTCATAAACCTAGCTTTAGACGATGAAGTCCGGATCAACGGATTCGCAGTAGACTTCTTTGACTTAGGAATACAGATGCTGGAGCCCTACCTTCAAAAGACTGTCGAAAAAATGGATACTACATTGATAAATAGGCGACAGTGTAAGCTTTTCTACGACGTATAAATTAGTAACGTTTTCAACTTGTAAAAAATATTGGAACGTTAATTTTGGTACACCACTCGCATTTTTAGTCTTCTATACTGAAATGATTATTCTAACAACTGATCTTTCAGAATGATGACAAGGATGGATATATATTTTAAACATATAGGTACAGAAAAGTAAAGGATGTATATATATAGTGAATTCATTAGCAGTTGAATACAATTTCAAACGCCCACACTCTATTTATTTACCTGTATGTAGTAAATAAATAATATTTATTCAGATATTGCAACCATTTTTAAAAATTTTAAATTCATCCCATAACATTGTACATTAGTAACCATAACAATGAATTTTCACTTTATTCGATAGCGTATATTTTAGTCAATTATTAGAGTCTAAGTTCTAATTCTTATATGACCAACTTTTTTTCACATTTATATAATACGTACATAATACTTAACGACCAATTGTATAAGAATTTTTACAAAAAATTTCATTTTCTATTTCTTAATATATTTAAAATGAATGCTCTCTATTCGTTGTGTTTTCAAATTCGAAATTGGTACGCGAATTTTGTTTCTTTATTTTTTCAAATATATACTCGTAATTGCTAAAACTTTTTCATTGTTTGCATTGTTTTCGTATTGTAGAGAATTGTACCCTTAACTTATTCTAAACGTGGAGGAACTTGATGAATAACATACTCCCCATTCCTAAGTAGATGACCTTTTTAAAATAGGAGAAGTGTGCTTACGGATTAGGCCAACACATTCAAATATGGAAAAGAAGTCTTCTAAATAATTGTTTGTTAATGAATATTCCTGCAGCTTCTCGATACGTTTTTTCCTCGAAACTCGAAACCATCGGCACAGTTTAAAGTAATTTCTAAAAATGTAGTTCATATATACGAGGATATATTGAAAAATTCTTAGCCCACTATAGAACCAAATAAAATGTCAATGTCAAAATATTTCATTACTCAACATATTCTCCTCTTAATTGGATACATTTATTACAACGAACCTGCAACTTCTCTAGACATTTCTTCTTGCCCTGCAAACTAGACCTCCCCAGCTTTTATTGCCTCCTCGTTGGAAGAAAATTTACAGCCTTCTAAACTTTTTTTTCAGTTGAGGAAAGAGAGGATAGTCGGACGGAGCCAAATCTGGTTAATAAGGAGGGTGCTCTAGTGCTTCAAAACCTAAATCACGAATGTTTTCCATGGCAACATGAGATTTGTGTGCAGGGGCGTTGTCCTGCAAAAACAGAACACCTTTGGATAGCTTTCCGCGTCTTTTCTCTTTAATTTTTTCCCGTAGAGTGGTCAGTAATGTCGAACAGTAGTCTCCAGTTATTGTTTCACCCTTATCCAAAAAATCAATCATGATTACTCCATGGCGATCTCAAAAAACTGAAGCAAGAACTTTTCCAGCAGATTTTTGGACACGAAACTTCTTAGGTCTTGGAGAACCAGAGTGTCGCCATTCCGTACCCAAGTCTCATCGATAGTAACAATTCGGTTCAAGAAGTCTACATCGATTTCAAATCGAGCACAGATCAAACGCGATGCTTCTACCGTTGCACGCTTTTGGTCAACTTCATAGATATTTATTCGCAATATTGTTTATGCATGGAACTGGTCTAGGCTAACTCGATATCAATACATTTTCGTAAACAAGCATCATGTCAACTCAATTGAAAACTTATATATATGGGACTGAAATTATGGTCAAATACGGTTTACTTACAATAATTAATTAAGATCTTTAGTGGTTTTTAATTGTATTAATTCAATGTATTGTAAGAATTTTTAAATTCATAGAATTCAATATTCAAAGTGACGTTGATAGAAATATTTATTAATTGAAATATTGACTGAGTGAGATATATAGGGATACAATTTAATTGCTAAAATTAAATATATATATATATATATATATATATATATATATATATATATATATATATATATATATTTAATTTTAGCAATTAAATTGTATCCCTATAAATGAAATCAATGTCTTTCACGCATTAATATGAACATAGGATAATATTTCGTATTTTATTTTAAATATCCAGTGATATGTGTTGCAAACTATAACCGATGAATTTCTGAAGACTGTGAAGAAAATGCGGTGATACCAACGAGAGAAGATTGCCATGATAGATGTAAAAACGACGTGCACGTGTTACATAGAAAAGTACCGCTATTTGCATAAATATGACATTTTTATTCCAATTCATTCTTTCGAATAAAACAAGTCTAATTCCAACGAAAAAATTAGAAATACGTGGTATTTCATCCCTCATTTATAGGAATGTATTACAACCTTGTAAGAGAAAATGATCACGTAATTGTTAGTTTATTCATGGTCTCGAAATAAGAATTTCAAGACGTTTTCTGTAACAATGAGAATGATATAAAGTTTATTTCGTTTAATTTTACCCAAGATTATATTTTAGGGGTGCTTTGTATTGATTCTTTTAATATTGGGAATTTATTAATCTAATAATATAATTCATAAAACTCAAAAAATAAGATAATAATTTGGATATAGTCATCGTTATGTATCCATCCACCGTAAGGAAAACATTGTTCTTTGTAAAAATTTTATTATTTCGTAAATTTTTCTTAAAAATGAAATAAAACAAAGTTTATTGCTGGAATCTTGAGATAGACAAATAAAATCAATTGGAAATGTCTTAATTGTTTTTCAAAATATCCTCTATTGAGATCAATACACTTTTGCATGCGTTTGAACCAATTATCAAAGCATTTTTTCCATTCCGATGGAGGAACCTCCAAATCATGTGACGCATCAACCGCTTTTTCGGGAGTAGAATAACGTTGACGCTGCATTTTATTTTTGATCTGCGGGGAAAAGAAAAAATTATTGGGTGGCCAACAAGGACTGTACGGCGGATAACCCACCAATTCGATGTTTTGACTATTCAAAAACGTTTATGTTTGAACTAATGTGTGAGAGCTCGCATTTTTTTCGAACACATCTGTAAAACAAATGCTGGTGTACCATTCTGAATTAACCGTTCTACGTTGCTCTAATGGAATGTTCATTTATTCCGGAAAAAACAGGCTAGCATCTGCCTCTAAGTGCGAGAACAGCTTTTGTTGGATTTGGCACGTCCAGAAAAACCCATACAGTCGATTGTTGCTTAGTTTCGGGTTTATATGTATAGATCCATGATTCGTCGCCTTAACAATCTTATAGACGTGCACCGCCATTAAATTTTTTGAGTATTTCTTTGTACCGATTCAAACGAGCTTTTTATGCACGATTTTCATGCCATATTGAATTAAAGCGAGTGAAACTCATGTTCAATCATGCCTCAATCTTATGACCATGACCATGACCAATGTTTGCGATTTCATTCCATTTTTTAACCACGTTACGTGTCTGTAAACAACTCCAAACTTAAAAAAACTCATTACCTAATTTAACAAGATTATTTCCCAAAATATTCAGTATTAACATTTCTATGTCATTTTATGCCTTTATTTTCACTGAACAAAGTGTATTTTATAGTTTGGTTGTTGCTTTACGTGTTCCTATTCTCACAAATTCTATTCTTTGATCGATGATGACTCCCCATCTTGTTAAAGAAGTAGGATTGATACTACCCATTGTTTCACACCTACTAAGGGCCCTCTCAAGTTCTTGAAATATAGCGCTCGGGAAACCTCTGACTAAAAATACGGTCTATCGTTTGAATGTTTTGTATCAGTATCGTTGCTACCTTATCATTTGAAGTAAGTATTATTTACATCCTTGAAACATTTAAACGTTAGTCTCAAAACGGTTTAATAAACTGTTGAATGTACCAAAATTGATATAGTAACAAAAACGTTAAATTAGAGAGAATTGAGAAAACGTTATTTGACAACCATCTAGATGGGGCTTGAATTTTGGTATTAAGTGTTAACCTTTCAAATATTCTCCTTATTCTGGAGATATTTTCATTTTATTCAGGACAAATCTAAGTGAAGAGCTCATAAATAAAACAAATCATTCACTTACTAATTAAACTGAGACAATCACAAAATTGAAATTCTAATATTCTTAAAATTAGTGGATATCACACATATTGTCATTAATTAACTCTGCTGTTACAAATTTTGTTTTCGAAAGTATTTGGTGCGTGTGGAATCATTGGTTGGTGTTAGGTTTTACCAAATGAAAATTCTTAAGTATGAGGCAAACGGAATATCCTAAAATAAATATATTTAATATCTAGTTTGAGCTATAAATTGATTTAGATCAATCCATAATAACATGTTCATGCTTTAAATTGAAATTCAAATCCCTCGCGAAGCTATTCCGTATTAAGGTCGAAAAGTAGATTTTGCACTAAAGGGAAATCACTGTACAAATACACCTCGGTATCTATTATAAAGCGGGATTGTCAGATTCAGTTTGGATTTACGATACTTTATAACGAATCCCTACGGGGTGCATTATTAATGTCCCCTTTGGGCCGAGTTGACGCGATTCGCTGCCAATCAATGGCAATGGTCGTGGCAACACCGGACTTCTGGCACCGCAACGAGCTTAACTGGGATGAATTAGGGCTCCCCCGATGCATTTCCTACCCCATAGCTGGCCCACACTTCAGTTGACCTCAGTGGCTTGCAATCGTCTACTATTAAAGGCATGACACTTGTCACATCTTAACAAAGCTTCGGTGATTATGTCCAAAATACTGGAAATTCACATTTTTCCTTTGAATAAGAAAACACAATCCTATATAAAATAAATATTTTTTTCTATTTGGAATCTCAAAATAGATCAAAAGACGAAGAAAACTTTTGAGGATATTCCAGGAATTATGAGAACTATAATAATTTTGAAATTGAAATTTGTAATATTTTCTGAAATTATTCTATCCGTTTTGTTTATTTCATAACATTGGTGTTTCATATGAATAATGAAAAAACCTTCAAGCTCAAAAAACTCTTTATTACGTATTATAATAGATGAGACTGGAGTTTTCTCACTAGTTTATGTATTTTTTGATATAATAATCTCTATAGTAATCCCAGTAATGTATAAATCCATCGCAATGATTTTATCTGATATACTGTATGGAGTCATCAGATATAAAATCTAAAAATTATAATTTTACTCGTAGGATAATATCTGTAGGAAATTGAAATTTTCATAATTGGTTGAAATTCAATTGAATAAGAACAAGTCTCCATTCACATTTGAAGCCACTGGATTCCTTCCTGTTGTACTCACTCATATACGTAATCCAATATCTTTTGCTCGTGAGTTCTCAAGAAATATATTGTTGAAGCATTTCATAGTTTTCCAAGTCTACTTTCTCATACCGTTCCATAGCAGACTTTGGTTACCGCAAAAGTGAGGCATCTGTGTAAGTTAATATGTCAAATTCGAACTCCCTCTTCACGCTTTATTTGCTTTTTATGCTTTTTATCCAAAATACTCAAAGTAACTATAAAAAAGTGATTATTGTATCAATATTAATAGGTAAGTAAAATGAAATTTTGAGAAACCGATTTTATCACGAAAATGTTTCAATTGATAAAGAAATATATAATGTTTGTAATCTTTATGTGAGAATTTCTTTCGTTATTGTAATTCAAGGATACACCACTGATAGATTTCAATGGATCTGTCGGGGAATTCTACACACTTAATTCCTTGATGCATAACTATGTGTTAGGGTCATACAGAGGTCGATAACGTAAACGGATATTCAGTTGGATTTTGTCTGGATTTGTCGGATTCTGTGTATTAACAGTTCAGTTGCGACATATCTAAAGGATTACTTCATAATTACGTTAGCAGGTAAAGATCCTAAAAGGGTGGAATAACTAGTCAAATATGGAATCACAGCGTAATTTAACGTGATTTCCACTGTTTATTACCTAATTATCCTATACTGTGAAGTATTGATACATATCATGGCATTGCACTTACTGAATAGATTTGGCACTATGTGATTTCAGGATCATCTGCTAAAAAGAAAACATCTGCCAACATTCCATCAAATTCTAGATGATTCAACCATTCAGAATGTCTCGATTCTTTGAACTATTGTAGAAAACATTTTAAGAGGAAATGACGAAGTTGTATGCAAGAGGCGTAAGTGAAAAAGCGCAACAACCCGTTTGTGTAATAAAGAAGCAAAAAGAAGTTTCTATACATACAAGTGTAAATGATGATAGGAAAGTACTTCTATCAAATATAAGCCAAATTTAGTTAAATATATGCTGGTGTTATAGAAAGATGACGAGAAGACGTTTAAATGGACTGTACTACTAAGAAAAAAAGGCCAAAAAGGGAAATGGGTCTTAAGTAGATGAAAGAAACTCAAAATAACGTTGGACAACTGAAACCGTTATTATCCAAGAAGTAAATCAGAGACTTTGCAGAGTATTTGAAAAGAAAAGCTATAAAGAGCTCATGGAATACTTGAAGTGTTGCTCAATACTTAGATCAACCATAGTATCTTTCTACAAAGTCTTCATAAGCCCAGTTTAGAGTAATGAGTCGAAAAGTTGGATTATGACGAAGGTTATAGACCCTTAGTCTTTGTAACTAACCAAATTAGAGAAAAATATATGGCTTATTAACACAAAATAACAAGTGGAGGATACTACATAATCAAAAACTTGCCAACTTCTCAAGGACGTGATCAAATAGATAAGACTCGTGAGTCTATGCTAGGTGAGTCCCAACATGCAGATAGATGAGTGCTTTGCTAGACAGAGCATATTTTGATGGAGACTATTTCAAAATTTTCATTAACCATTTAGTAATAAAATAATTCGTTTTATTCTTTGACCACACCTCGTATATTATAACTCGCAAATTGTTATTTTAGTTTCTGAAATAATTGTTTGTCCTCCATAGGTGAGATATTAGGCATAGTTACGCAGTAAATGTATACTAGTGGTTAAGGTATAAAACATTAGAGTAAATTCCAACGTCAATAGCCCGAGAGGAATACCATACACCTTTATGTTCGGTCAATTAACTTTCCAATTTAGTATTCAAATCTACGTACCAGCGTCTATAATATAAACGGAATACGATTTGCATCGTATTATTGCATTTCTCCATCAATTATATATTTCGAATTCATCGATCATTCGGTTATGATACTGTACATATCAGAACGATTCGTACTTCAGATTTTACGACCAAATTATTATCAATTTATAATCGATATTTATTTATTAACAGATTTTTTAAACTCAACTCCAGAACAGAACAAATAATAACATCATCAATCATAGAAAAATATTACAGATATTAGGAAAAGAAAAATATCAAACTATCAACTTATAAGATTACAAATCGAATAGGTTCTGTTAAGAAGCGACAATTTTAAAATATTTGTCCGATGAGTAGAAAGGTATTGCCACAATTTTGGAAGTTTTTTGATCTGAGAAGTTTTTTATTTCGTTAGCAATAGGTCGACATACATTATATGTTTGAGTAGAAACTCTAAATACCATATTTGGCAGTGTTAGATGTCTTGGGCTTAGGCTACAGAAAGTACAAAACACACTCGATTGCGACTTTTCAACAATTTTTAGCAATAAAGAAAGACATTAGATAAGATTTAGGTCTACCACTCAGGTCTTGAATATTTTGTTGAAAATAAAGCACCCTCTCACACAACTATTGAAAATCAGTCAATTACGAAATATTGAAATATTGTTTTATTCAGCAAATTCAATTCTTTCAGACTTATGGTCAAATCTGAAAAAATTCGTGTGAAAAAGTAGCAGCCGTGAAAGTATATTTTGACTAGATCTTGATCTAGATTCTAGCTTTAGGGATGGAATCAACTTCTGGATGGGAACACTGGAACAGTTGCGAAGGGTATACTATATAACGAAATATCTCTAGAACTATCAAATCATATTCTTCCTTTAGAACAAAACATCTTGAACAACATAAATAATAATCAAAACAAATGCTTCGTCATATTCTACCCACACTGGACACTGAAGTTGTGTTAGGTACATATGAATTTAGAAAACTCATCGAACTCAACCTATGCTCCAGATACGAATAATGTTCATCGTAACAGTTTCATCGATAAACTCTTGTTTTGAATGTTTTTATTTTTACTGTACTGTTAGTGCGATTCAGTATTATTAATACATACGGATCAACTTCTTAAAACACCGCCATTCTCAATATAGAGGTATTGGAGGGCTTGGAATTATATTAGAATCAGTACACTTTGGTGTTCGCTCATAAACTAGCTAGCAAAGACTTCGTTTCAATTCCAATGAGTTCAGTTTATTATCTGTTGCTCTCGGTGTATTGGGCCTAAAGTTTTGAGAGCAATATTAACAACCCGACAATCGTCAAATCCAAAATCCAAATGTCAATCTTTTATTGACTGAATTCACAATCTAGCGACATAATTTTGATTTGAATTTCCAACCATGATACTTGAATAACTCATTTAGAATGGATGTTAATTAAATAAACTCACTTTTGCTATAATAATTATAATTATTACTTTAAAGCTTAATATCACGCTTTTTCAATTTGACAGACTTATTAACGGATATTTTAGTTTGAATAGCAGATCAATTTCTTAAGTAGCAATTTGTGATTGGACTATGAAAACAATTATTTTATTAATTGATACAGAATCATCGATAAATTTCCTACGAAAGTAGAAACGTATTCCAATTAATATATTAGTAATCAATAGTTACAAATCTTAAATTTTTCCTTCTTTCCATATTGATGAAATGAATACCAATTTTAATAAATAAGAAAAAGAATTCGTGGATAACTGAATTGAAGCACCCTGTATTTCAAGAGCTTCAGCTATACTATCATGCTTAAGAAAAATTCTCATTTGTCCGAAGACTTTTATATCAACTTATAGTTTAGTATACTATTGAGTGTTTCCCTTAACAGCTACTGACTAGATAAATTTCCTCACAAAAAATTATGTGGCCGTTTAATTCGCATAGGCCTCATAAATGGATAATCCTTCATATAAATTAACTCAAATCGAATCTAAAGCAATTACCATCAATAACAGTCGGGATTGCAAATTTTTAATCCCATTGGGTGTAACGGGCATACACTGGAAATACCGTCACAGGTTTTAGTTTATTTTTTGAGCCCGATTAGCCTCTCTGATGGCGGCCAATGCCAGGTTGATTAATCGGCAATGCGCTTATTTTGATGGAGTCATGTTAGATGTTTTAACTATATTTGGAAACAAACAATGAAAAAGAAATTGCATTAAAATTGAAAAATGAGTCGGGCATTGATAGATATATCGGATTCTATATCAATCACAAAAAGCAATGATTTTGAATAAAAGGACTTTTAAATTCATTGTAACGTTCTTTTGTATACATCCAACAAAAATAAAATCATTGTTAGGTATATAATATATTGCATTAAGTTTTTGATCATCAATTTTGCCGTCCTGGGTACTCACTCACTTTAAACCAAAATGGTATTTACTTAAAAAACAAATTGAACCGAATCCAAGTTACAAAAGGCGAGAAAAAACCGAACAAACTATATCAGTACATCATTTCCCGTTTCCAATCTTTTGAAATTCGCTCTAAGCAGTGATTTTTAATATTAACAACACAAACCAACTATAAAGAATAACTTTGTTTTAGGGTGCTGAAACTGAATATCAAACACATATAGATTTTCGAAATTTTATAGTTAAATTTATCAAATAAGTTCATTGTATAGTTACGAGGGTTGAATGAAAAAGTTTCCTACCAAACAAATAAACAATTATTTTTATTTCACGTCCTCGTCTAACGAAAATATCGCTTTTGCGTGAACCTTTGAGATTAGGAAACAAGATCCGGTGAATATGTACCTAACCTAACCAAAGTGAACAAACGCGGCACTCAACGCCCGAATAGGTTACGCATGGAATTAAGCTCATACGCCCACGATTGTCAAACAGAAGCTAAGCATCTAAAATGGCTAAAATCTAGTTGAAATTTGTTCAACGGATTGATACTTATAATGATAAGTACTGACATCTACAGGTTGAGACTGTTCAGAAAACTGTCATAAACCAATTGAAATAATATAGTTATGGTTATAAGTGACTGATATATTCCGGCTAAAAAAAAACATAAAAACATTTCTAGCGTTCTGGTTAGGATTCGTGTCTTTTGACTATTAATGTAACCTCACTTTCACATATCTATACATAAAACAGCATCATAAAAAAATTTCGTCTTTGTGAAAAGGCTTAAGCTCAAGTTATGTTATGTATATCAAGATTTGAAAAGAATAGACGAGAATTAAAAGGAGATATTCAAATTTGCTCTCCATTTAGAATAAAAGAAGTCGCCCATTGAGTGATATACAGTGTTAATCCCTATCATCAACACGTAACTCAAAAAACAAAATCTCAATTGCTTTGCAATAGAATATAAGGAACCAGTATTGGTGGGTGCAGAAAGAGGAATGATTGTGCTGCTGAGACATTCCCGGACTCAATACAGGAAAAATGCGCATTCATTCCTCATTTTTGTGTTAATGGGGTATTATGTCTAGAAAGAACATTAGTGCACAAAGAACTGGTCTATGAGATTTGGTGTAACCTGACCCTACGCAAAAACATAGATTCATGGTTATTGATATTGATAACGAACGTTGCTTTAAAGTATCTGTGAAAAAATTTTCCACACGTTTCACCGTTTTTGTTGAATATGATATTAAAAAGATAATGTTTGACGTGGATGCTAAGTCCACAATTACTTTAAGTGGGATACTGCAATAGTATCATTCAAGGGATCGTTACAAAGTACTTGGGAAATGGAAAATGCTCAGAAGACGTTACTATTTATCTTTATCTATCTATTTATCTGAGCCTTAGCCATTATTTTGATTACTTTCTAGGCGATTCGGGATATCTTACTGGGAAACAAGATAAGCATGCTACTGAAGAAAGTATAGATCATGTACAGTTGAATAGTGAAATATTTTGGCGAATTTAATGTGTGGTTGCTAAGAAGTGGTTGCTTGAGAAAAACGTGGTTTCTTGATACTAAAAATAAAAGATTCAAGTCGAAAATTTGATTCCTTCATCATTCAAATAATAATGACATATAGCAGAGGACATTTAGGTCAATAATGAACATGCATTAATTTCGCGACATTTATGGGTACTTTTGATAGTAATGGACATATGATATATTGATTTGATATTTAAATTTATAATAGAGAATCAATTACAAGCAACTAGAATATTGCATTTGGAATAATCCCAGACTATATCAATTCAAGTGTAACTTTTTGAAATTCCAGAGGCTAGAATGGCAAGGAGACACGGCAAAAGGATTTCGTAATAAAAAAAGAAAAAAAAAACTGGAGACGATTATAAAGTAGAACAAGACCAAGAAAAAGATAGAAACACCAAGTGAGATAATATATCAAAAAATGCGCGGAGCGGAGTGGTATTCCCCGGGAAGTTATGCTGGTTCTTACTATCTTCTAACTTTGTCATAAAGAAATCTTCTATTGGGGTGAGATAGATTAAATCCTTAGATGAAATTAGTTATATTTCAATTCATATGAATAAATGATTAAATCCTTTCTCCATCTTTGAAGAAATCAGATGATATTAAATAGGCCACGGAAGTAATTGATATACTTATCAAGAGATCAAGGTTGAAAAAAGAGAGAAAAATATGTTTCGTGTCTTTTGGGTCTGAACTTTATGTAGATAGTTTTGAGCATATCCAGGTGACGTAGAAATTGTTGCCTCTACAATAAGCTCCAATCGAAATTCAACATCAACGAAAACTCATTATAAATATTCATAAATACATTTGTTTCAATAACCAACTAACCAATTAAAAATGAAATCAATCGAATATTGAGTTTATTGAAATTTAGCTAGAATACTAACCCTTAAAAGTTATAAACATGTTGGAACTTTTGGAATATACCATATATCGTGTGGAAAGTCCCCTGGATTAGTCACATAAAAAACACATTTAATAACGATAAAAATAGGAATATTAAGTTAATTTCTAAATTACGTTATATGTAATAGAAAGATAAAGAAATTGAAATAATAGGTATGAAACAATAACGACCGAAGCAAACAAAATGTCTCTTGGTTTCATGAAAGGAGTTACAGAGTTTATTGTGGGCTATATAAGGTGTATCTGGACTAGGTTGATAAAACTCATCCACAAAACCTATTGTTATAGGAGTTATTTTCTCCAAAATCAATGGAAAATTTTAATATACATTTTGATAACAACCATAATAAAATTATAATATCTTAATTCAACAATATTAATTACATAAGGGCCAGTATAGTGTTTTTGATGATCCAAGAAAAAATTACATGTTTATCAGCTATTATCGCTGCAAAATCATTATCATTTGTTCAATATTACTATGATACTGTGAAACAAATTATCATTAGTTCAGGATTATCTAATGAATCGAAAACACAAAGGTGTCTTGGAATTCTAACAAGTATTTCTGAAATGTTAACAACCCAAACAAACTCCGAGTCCATTGTTTAATTACAAGTATACCATGAAAATATTTTTGTTACGCTTTAACACGGTCCCTCCTAAATAAAATACTTTTGAGAGAGGTTACTACGGTGGCAAAACAGACTTCTTTACATTTTTCTCCGCTCTGAAGAATTTAATTAATGAATCACATAAATAAACAGAATCCTCATTAAAGGGAGAAGAGAAGTTGTTGTGTACAGTATAGAGGGTGAATCAATACATATTCTGGAATCACGGAACAGGATTGAACAAAATTTACATGACACTACTATCTTTTAAAGTACAAGTAAGCGTTAAATAAATTTTACTTATATTTGTGATGTATTCCAGATATTTTTCATAATGTTGAATGTCTAGTACCACTTATTAACTTTTAGAGAATCTTCCGCGTGGGTCGTTAACTAATCTAAACAGTTTCATATAACGAAGCGTACGTTGCGTTAATTGAAAGCAAGATATGTAATTTCATGTAACTAAATGCCTTGTCACGAATTATTTATCGCATTTATCTACACTTCCAGTTTCTTTTAATTACATCGGCGTTAGTTTAATGTTTTATCACTTTCGGCATTGGGTAGTACGTCTCCTGATTTAATAGTCTAATATATGTCAACTTTTATCTTGATAATCATTAGTGTTGTCTAAAATACCACCTTTATGTGATTATTAATTGTGAATAGTTTTATATAGAAAACAAAGATTGAGTCAATACTTAATAACCAATGAATAATCTGAATAAATTATTTTTGCCATCAAAAGGAGAAGCTCCTAATACTGATATTGACTCAATAAAACTATATATTTAAAACATATCAAAATATTTATCAATATTATATATATATATATATATATAAATTATCGTCATTCAAGGGCAAGGTTGGTACATCTGTACATTTTGAAAATGGGCTCAAAAATGTGTGATAATAAATTAAAAGCACCAAGAAGCACGGTTTTTGGATTTATTTTAAACAGTGAAACATAAACTATAGTTCAAAAAAGTGGAAAACACGCTTTGAGCAATAATCCAACCAAAAAGGAAAAATAGTCAACTACATAAGAGACCCACCGAGAAACACTACCGTTTATCTTACCGTGAAGAATCATTTGAAGCTTATTAATAGAATGGAGGAAAGAAGGAATCATGGATAGACAAAAGCTACTCATTGAATAATTTTCAGTAATCGAAAAAATTATTCGGACCGTCCGGGGATTGGGAATCATTCTCAGATCTATTGGTTATAAAATGTTTTTATAATAATGACATTAATTTTTTTATCAGTAATTTTACTCTTGCAAAAATAATATTTTACTTTCTAGTTTGATTATTGTTAAAAGCGAGTCTTTGAGTTAAGTCAATTTATAATTTACTGGTAATTGTGGCTCACTCACATATCAATATAAGGAGGAGAGAGAAATTATTTTACCGAGTATTCTGTGAAAAAATTAAAGCATCAATATATAACGTTTGATTGCATTAATTCCACAGTTTAAGTCCAGCTATGTTTATATTGTATTTATATTTATATTGTAAAAATATGTATTTTATATTTGTATATCGTACACTCCTTCTCCACCAATTCATTGCTTGAAATTATTCAACCATCATGTATCGAATAATATGATGAAATTATTGAGTTGAAAAAATTAAAGGAGAAAAACATTTGAATGAGCAATTCCTATCGCCAATGACTGGAATTGAATTTTTTTCTCCTTTCTTGCATCTGTATCATCAAATAATTTTGACTCTCTAATAAACTGAAATTACTTACTTGGCTTACTATGAAAGATCTTCCAAATATGAGTTGCTCCTAGAATTAGTAAAAAAAATGAATAACATAAAAACCGCTTGACATGTATGAACACTATTAATAAGTGACATGATTGCCATCAATTGCGACTATTCTTGACATATACTTCTTGCGCGGATCTTCGTAAACTTTTTTCGCTTTTTCACTCTGCTTAAGTAAATGGTAATTAGAAATATACAAGGACACATTTGCTCTACAAGTTCATTCTTATGCCAAAACTGTCCAATGCAAAGTTTTACTTCTCTAAGAAAACGTAATAATCCCAAGGTCAGAAGTCTTTCTCTATTATGTTTGTCGCTAATTTCATAACTATAAATAAAGCTCTGATTTCAATGGATTTTTCCAATGCCACATCGGACACTAATACTAACACAGTTGGTTAGAGTAAATAGTAAACGCTATCGAAAAATGTAAATGGGCTGAAAATGTTAAATCCAGTTTTATTACACATTCTATCCTCGAATACAGTCCTTAATGAAGCAATTTAGCGGAGACTTAACCATCTGTCACATTCTACTAATACTAGTAATAATTGAGGGGTTTTAGATCAAATTACTTTCGGAGCATACAAACGAATGGAAATGACCTTTGTTGAGGGAGTGGTAATGGTCACACATAATTAAAGAATTTAGTTTTATAGACGTACCATAAGGTGGTATGTATTACATACATTTTGTGAAATTTGATAAAATGTATTTTTCAACATTATAAGTTTTCTCAATATCAATTAATTAGTTGAAGATTAAAACACATTATAGACGGGTAGCAAAATAATCCAAATATGATATGCGTAGCGGGTAAAAATTACGCATTCTAAATGTATCATTTTAAAAATAATTACCAACCCCAAAAATTCTCCCTCATGAAGGAACACATTTCAAAACTGGCACATAAAACAAGCTTTACTCCTTTTCTTGTGAGTAGCACAAACACATCATTTTTTCTGATAGTTCTTTTACTAACCTCCGTAGATCTTTTTACAATTTCATAGTTTTTGGCATTTAATAATCTATTTGAAAAATCATTTCGTCTCCATGTACTAGAAGGTTTGGGTCCTAGATCATCAGTATTATGTACGACATTTCTACCTGTCCAATTTTTGGTCATATCGTGCTAAAACTTTTTTTGAATTAAGATTCGAAGTTTTGAAAACTCTAGAAGTATTGAAAAGAGCCCAGTTTAGTAAGAAGATAATTGCTATTTGGTTCCTAGATCATCAGTATTATCTACGTCATTTCTATCTGTCCATTCTTTAGTCATATCATGCAAAAAACTTTCATAACTTTTTTTAATTAAAATTCGGAGTTTTGTAAACTTTAGAAGCATTAAAAAGAGCCCTATTTAGTAAGGACATCACTGCCCTTTTCGTCCATTTTTTTGTGACAAATACTGATCGGCGCGGTCGACACCTTTCATAAATTTATTGTGATGAATAACGCGTATCGGCTTTCAAGTTTTTTCTTTTGTTTTACAATCAATATTTGTACTTTTTATAATACGGGCTGAATGAATTGTTGATATCACTCGAACGGGTCTTTTTGATTGCCAGCGTTGTAACAGGCGACGAAATAGATCCACCTATGTTTAAATTTACATTTTGTATACATGTAGGAAGGCCTCTATTTTTACGAATAGTGCCACAGCTTCGGAATCCAAGATTTGGCTTGTATTAACACTATTATAATAGTTGCCCATATAGAAATAGTGTCATAACTGTTTATATGGCCGTAGAAGGTGTAAACTTATTTTCTGAAGTCGATTGCATATATATCCCGTTTTTGCTTCACAAACCATCCAATTACGAACTCCATATTTGGTAATTTTTAAAACAATATAAACCTTGAATTCTGATCGACCTTTACATGGTATAAAATTTTGATGACAACTCTCGTTATGGCTTTTATACATATCCAAATTTTGTTGTAAACTTAATAAGATACAATTGGTTGATTGGCTCTTTGATAATGTCAATTTCATTATTAGAAAAATGCCACGAAGAACATACTTGGCCGAAACCATACTATATACTATA
This sequence comes from Diorhabda carinulata, assembly GCF_026250575.1. Lineage (NCBI taxonomy): Eukaryota > Metazoa > Arthropoda > Insecta > Coleoptera > Chrysomelidae > Diorhabda > Diorhabda carinulata. The sequence continues at coordinate 24,111,991 of NC_079462.1, read as the reverse complement.
TTTACCAAACTTGTCCATAAATATAAGCAGACCCAATGCTACCGTAAACACGTTTTTAGCAATATCGACATGATTTGCAATTTGACGAATAATCTACTATCACTATCATAAACCATTAAGGAGAGATCTTCAACCCTGCTAAGTCGACTAAATACTGAGCTGGAATATAATTTCCACATCCCTTGCTAGTAAATGTTTCTAAAAAAGTTAAATCATCGAAATTGCTTTGTATTTGTATACATTTGTGATACAGTTGACTGTATAAAAACATCTTTGAAACGACACAAATTTATGTCTTTTTATATTTATTACGTATTCATTACGTTTACAAATACAAGTTGTTGAACCTAAATAAAAAAATAAGAGATTATTCTTTCAGTTCTATATGTAAACCAAGTGAAATTACCTTTCTTAAAGTAATTATATTCAAAAAGGTAAAAATACTCGCCCCGCTAATAGATAACAAGTATTTTCACCCAACCCATTTATAACATGTTAATAAGATATTCACGTTCAATAATATTTCGATAATACTGGTTATATTCCAACAAATGGCAACTGCATATTCATTGTAGGCGTCAAAAATATTTTACCAACATTAAAAACTCTTACTGACCACATTATTTAACAACAGTATACCAATAAGTGAAGTTGAATCAAATAAAAGTTCCATACGTGTTTCTGAACAATAATGTATTCAAAAGTTATTATTTGAAATCATCGGACAAGATTTCTTGTATGACGTGGGCAGAATGAATTCGAAAACAAAGAACTTTTCTTATAAATCCGTAGGAGGAGTAACAATTGCAAAAATTATATACTTGTTTAACAAGATAACGACTCATGATTTTATTTCGACCTAGTGGTTTGTAAATCTTTTGTTTGGAAAAAGCTGAAATGTTCCATTCAGTACATATCATGGATTAATTAAGAACAGATTTTCCCCTTTAGATTGTTCTAAATTCTACATATATTACTTATAGTAATATTCCAATAATTCATAATTGATTCAATTTGTTTTTATCCAATTAATTGAACATTTATTTCCAACTCAATCTGAAAAATGATTTCACTATTTTCCTTTTGTATATTGAGTTCATATTCTGCTTCTCCTAAATAGGTTTTGTTGGTCTTGGCTGCTATTATTTTGAATAGATCTCGAATCACGTCCATGTCCTCTTCACCAAAAGTACCTGACCCAATAAAGAAAACATTTTGGAAAAAAATATATTAGTACTTTTTAACGTAATCACCTTTTAGCTCCATACACTTTACCCAGCGATGTTCAATAAGTTTGGTACCCTTTTTTATAATAAGAATCATTAAGTTACTTAATTGCCGACATAATCTCTTCATTGTTTGGAAATCTACGACCACCGAGCCTTTTTTTTTCGAGTTTAGGAGCATAAAATAATACGGGCGGACTAAATTGCATGAGGTAGCAATTCAAACTTCAATCTATCAATTTTTGCCATTACAATAACGGATGTGTGAGCTGGTGTATTGTATTGATGAAACAACACTTTCTTTTTAACCAAATGAGGCCGTTTTTGCTTGACTTTTTCGCTCAAACGTTGCAATGAGTTCGCATATTACTTGCCGTTGATAGCTTTTCCTTTTTCAAAATTGTCAATGAAAATTATCTCATGCGGATCCCAAAAACCGACACCACGACCTGGTCTGCAGATGGAACGGTCTTTGCCTTCTTTGGAGCCTGTTCTCTCTTTTCAGACAATTGTTTTGATTGTTCTTTTAATTCCGGTGTGAAGTGATGAACCCATGGTTATGAATCGGTCCAAATATTTGGTTTTATTTCTGTGAAATATTGCCAAATACTCGATGGAAACATCTTCAAAAGCGGCACCTATTGCACACAGCTCTCTCATGTCCATATTCAGCTTTTATATTGGTTGGAATAATGCCTTTCCAATAAATATATTTTATCACATAACGATGACCAATCTTTCGTATGTTTACAAATTCAGTGAGAACGTTAACTATCGAAAAGAAACACTAAGCAATGTGACGTCTTCAAACTTGAAATATATACTTTATAGATTGTGTTTTTTCTAACACAGTGGTATTTTTTAAGCAATTACTGCCATCTCTAGGTCAGACTAGGTAATTCCATGATCATTCTCGTAAGAAGTTCTAGCTACTCCATAATGGCTACCAATAATCAAAACTAACCCTTCTCTCTCCTATTACTAACTTCTTGCTTCCTGGATTCAATAAAATATAAATTGAAGAAATAAAAGAAGAAGAATAACGCATTATCCAGACTACATTGCTTTCTACTTCTTATAGCAAAGCTCAAAATTATAATGTTGAACGCGCGTGTGAATAGATTACTTCGTTCTCTGAATACGACAACTTGGTTAATGAAAGGTGCTTCACATCTTGTGTCTGTGTGTGTGTGTGTATGTGTGTGTATAGTTGAAGTATCAGTAAGACGTATGTTCAGTAGGAATATCACCAACAGTTCCAGGAATTCAGACTAACTACAATTTTAAATCGCAAGAATTAATGCTAATTTGTTAAAGATGTAAATGCTCTATCTTACATAAATCGATTAGCTAAGGTTCATTAGCGCATGCTTTTGATTTAGTTATATCGCGTCTTGCTTTCTTATATCGAACCACCTTTATATGTGGATATTATTAACATAATTTTCTCCTATTTAATGGAGCATGTTATAAGAGTTTGTACCATATCACAATACCAGAATATATTTAATTATCGACTAGGTGTTGTTTGAAAATTAAATTCAAATAAAAAAAAAGATTTATTTATTGTTGTATGTTGCGTGTTGCATTAGACGATTTATATTTATTGTTAAATAGTATACATGAATTTATTCGCTTTTTTATGAATAAAATCCGAAAGAAAGATGAAAAAGAATCAAATTTATTGTGATCGTACTAATAAAAGAGATCATACACCTTTCGACCAATCAACTAAAGTGTCAGTTATTTCTCGTAGAGAGTGAAGAAAAAATTTTGGTTCTGTGGTCATAGGGTATCGTTATTAATATTAGTAGATCTTTTTGGTACGTTTGATTGCCATGAGAAATGGAGTGAAATATTAAGTTATATATTAATTTTATTTCGGATAGGAAAACTATTAAAACATCGATGAAATATTTTTGTCGCCTCGAATTTTTATCAAACTCAAGCTAAATTCTTGATATTTTAATGACTATAATTATTAATACTCTGTTTATCTAGATTCAATTTAAAATAACACGACTATAATCTGGGATTCGGTTTTAACCTCATCAGATAAGAATGCAACTAAAAAAGACTGTTTACAAACCATAGGCGCTCTCACATAATTTCTTTGAAATCTATACAATAAAACAGGATTGTCAATGATAAATTTTTTTGTGCATAAATCGTTATTTCTCACGCTACTAATACGCAAAAAGTGGTGGCGCAAAAAGAACATTTCATACAAATTGGACTCACATGAATACAATGCTTAAATTATAAAATTTATGACTTTGCTCATTGGAACCTAGTGGAGCGATGAGGACTTTGAAGAACCGACGCCCTAGCTCTGTCGACATTTTGTGGAACTCGCGTCATGCGAGGACGATTTCTGCTCCATAACTGACCCATCGAAATGTGTTGCGATTAGGTATCGAACAATTTTTTGGAGCATTGAACTCTGTGCGGAAAAGGTGTTGAACAGTAATAACAGATTCATACCTTTTGAAGAAATGTTCAACAACGAAAAAGAGATGCGCCACGGTCCACTGCGCCATTGCTATTGAAACTGGACGCCCTAACGTACAATACCACCCCCCGCCTCTCCGCTCCGTTCCGTTCCTTCCTCTCCCACTACTCAACTCAAATTTATGGGTTCTTTTTGCTCCACCCGTTATATATTTTATGAACAAAAAATAACGTATACTCTCAACCATTATTATTTGTTTAACTACAGCGTGTCTCCTAATAGATGAAACGACTCTGTAAGCGATACATTTTTTTATTTCATGGAGTTTAGCCCTATTTGACAAAAGAATACCATAATTTAATATTAGGAAAATCAAGTTTGGGAAATTTTCCAAATAACTTATGTGGTGAATATAAAAAATGGGAAAACTTCTGTAAAATGAACCTTGGACAATTACTCGTACATATATATATATATATATATATATATATATATATATATATATATATATATATATATATATATATATATATCTTCTTTTAATGCATATCCATTAATGGATGTTCCCCTTTCCATTGTGCTTGTTCTAGCGATTAAATGCACCATTTCTTATTTTTCATGGTTTATTGCACATGAACCATTGTATTTCATAGTTTTATTTACTTCGATGAAAATTTTGAGATACATCCCGTCCTTAAATAGTTTTTTAATCAATAGTCAACTGTACTGAACACACTGTTTACACCACCACTAGATCAACACTCACAATTACATGTGTGACGCGCATTTCGATAACCAAGTTATCGTCTTCAGAGAATGAAGGTAAACTAAAATATAATAGCTTGACATACTTGTTCTATACTTAATTTTCCCACCTATAAACCTTCTCCCGCGAAAATTAATTCCAGCGGGAAAAATCTTCTTGGAGGGAATCTTCACATTAATTCTTTGACTACTAAACTATAGAGTAAGCTGTAAGGAATTAGCCATATTTAAACTACTCTTATATCTAGCAATTTCAATGCTTTCAAATCAATCCAACAATTTCATTTCATTTCTTTTAAAAATTTGTTATTTTATCCTTACGATTGCCCAACAATTGTTTTAATATATTGTTGGATTTATAAAACCAAATTAAAACCCATTCTGCTAAATATAAATAAATAAAATACTCATTTATCTCTATATTAGGTATGTTTATAGTTACTATGTATTATAAACTTATGTATGACACAATTCCCATGTTCAATTAAATTCTTTATTCAATAATCATAAGCGAAGCATTCTTGTTAGCTTTACTTCTCTATAGATTTGTTAAATCTGTTACAAACAATCTTAGGTTCAGCTAAAGTTTGCATTATTCATTTCTTCACACGAAATTGGAATGTTGTCTGCTGTTTGCCATAGTTAATTATTAGAAAGAGTAGGCAATTTTCACGCAGAGTATTTCGATTTCCGTTTCAATCTTATTCTAGTTATTTATCTAAACATTTGAAGATTGGAATTTGTATAATATATTTCTGGTTTCATATATGTTATCTCACTGATCACATTTACTTGTAAAATATGTATCCTCTAGTTTACGCAAGCTATAGGGTTTCACATGAATAAAAAATGCATACGATATCACAAAAAGATCGTATATCCTAACGAACAAGACATGATGCTATTACATATTATTCACACCTTGATGATTCTTTTTTGTATACATGCTTCCTTCTACCTGGTTCGATTTCTTTTTATATGAAAATGATACCATACGAACTCTTATTCAACATATTTCTTATGATAATTCTAACTCTGAATCAGTCATTATTATACATTATTTAGGGATATTTGAATTATTCAATATATTCCTACACTTTACTTTTGAAAAGTTTTGTAGAATGATAGGTTATGATTAATTTTCCAATATAGAGTACACGTGAAAGGAATTGCGGTAATTAGCTAGCTGTTATACAAGTTTATCTTTGGAAATACCAGCTTATAGTTTTTTTCATGAACGTATTGAACGTATAAAGCATTATTGTACCTCATCACTTTATAATATGTCGTTTAAAATATCCAGTCTCAAGATTACTTGATTAAGGTTCTCTATAAATAAAAAATCTGGAATTTCCGTATAACAAAATTGGGCGTTCATAGTTCATAGTAGGATTGTGGGCAGTTGAGGACTGTTTAGCATACAGGCATTCTGATAAACCCGTCGTGCCTCACTTGAAATTACCAGAAGCTAATGTTCTTTGATAAGCTGATCAGACCTTCCGGCTTGAATCTTCTGACGTCACTAGGCAAACTGCGAGGTTGCAAGTGTGGGTGCTGGGTATTCACCATGGTAAACAGTCAATTTTTTTGCGCCTCTTCAATGAAGCAATTATTTAGTACGAGAAGTAGAAGGTTCATCGATGTGTGCCTTAGCTTGTCTCATGCCAGGTATTACTACACATCATTATTGGACTTTATCAGAAATCTTTTTTACTGAGTATTTAGGTATTATTTTCAATCTATAGTTTGATATTTATGCAAATTAAAAATCTTTGTTATCTATTATATGAATTCGTTATTTCCTTGATCTGTAAGTCATAATATTCAATACTTAACGTTTAATGAAAAAATTTGAATCATTCAATATACTCTAATGTTTTTGTACAGTTGTACTGTTATTATCTCTTCATTCGATGAAAATCGTGTTGCACGCATGAATTTCTTTAATTTTTGAAAGGCTAAAAGTCTGAGGAAGATAGATCTGTTGAATAGTGTGGACTTTTCAATAGTTCATAATTTCATTCACTCGTTTTTTTGTAGGTATATTAAGTTATGTAATAGGATGAAATTGTTTTGGGAGAAATCTACAACGGAAATACCTTTCGCATTCCAAAATCTGTAATAAACAATTTTTAGCATTCTAAGCTCCCTTTGGAGAAAAAGTAACGGCTTCGCTCCACTCCTTGGCTTCTTATTGTGATTCAGGCTCATGATGTTGTACTTAAGTCTCATCTGCAGTTGAAAACTAACATAAAAAATAATTTTGATATCCTCTAAAATTCGTCAAATATTATCAAGAAAGTCGCGTTCCAATGGGTTCTAATTCCGGTGTTGGTAAATGCCGTTCAGTTTATACAGGAACCAAAAGTTTTTCAAAAGTGCTAAAACTCCATAATGACATGCCAAAGGCGGCTACTTCATCTCTATGCATAATAATATTCTAGTTCTCTGCTATTATTTGTAGCACAGTTTTGAAATTTCTCCTTTGTATGAAAATACTGTGACCAACTGAGATTATACTCATCTATTGGCTGATCTACATGTGTATAATTATTATACATATATTAAGTAATTGATATGGATATTTAGCTTGTATTACATTCATTCTCGAGCTCCTTTCAAAAATTATTTGGTAGAATTTCCAAATCTATTAAATTGATATAAATTTTATTATTTATATTGGATGGTTTCTGAAAAGCGTCGGCTTTTTTTGTTAATCTAAGTCAATTGTAGATTTTGTATCACCTCACTTTGTTTCGAAGCTGATTTAATTATATAATACGTATGCAGTGTTAATTTGTTATATTTATTTTCCTGGAGGATTTTTTTCTAATATCAATATCATTTAGTCCGTACATCAAAATCGACTTTATGATACTGTATTGCATTTATTCCATCTTACATTTACCCTGAGTCATCTTTCAATTGCGTAATGTTCTCTTATATTTCATCCTGTTAATATAAAAATCATCTGTACATTTTCTTAAGAGACAATTTCTTTGTTTTCATCTCAATCTTAAATTTCATATATCATGTATATCTTTCAGCCTTCTCAAACAATTAATAGAAACAATGGTATATATTTAGTGGCTTTTATGGTTATCTCGTCAATAATAAAAGTTTCAAACCTGGCACGCTATACTCTACACGTTTCTACAATACCACTATCCATTAGCATGGAACTAATACCTTTTCATCCGAACTATAAATTTTCAATACGTTAAACTCATTTCAGTGCTTTTCTGTTTAATTTCGTAGTATTCAATTCTAATCCAACTTCCTCTAAAACTTATCAATTCAGTTTGCTATTTAGTTATGGAATCTTGATAAGACTATTCAATACGTTGTTGATAAAATTTGTAAAAACGATAAAACATTTATACATCTAGTGAATATTTTTCATATTGTTAATCACTTTTCAATAGATCATCCAAAAAAGGTTTTGCAGGAATGTTTTGAAATTTTAATGTTAAATAGTGATATTTATGATCTAAGCTATTAGCTTTCGTTAATTCCTGCTTCATTCTTTACTTGGTTTGATGGGTAGATATATGGTTACCGTCAGGTAATGGCAGTTGCGAGGATATGCTAATTAGTTTAGTTAGAGTTGTGTAAACCTTGTAACTGACAACAATCGGAGAATAAAGGAATTGTTTCCAACCGAAATAACTATTAGGGAACTTAACCCAATTACATATTCATCTACGGTTATGACAGCAATAAGAATAAATTCATTGACCTCCAGTTTGTTTTAACTAAATAATGATTATTATGAATAGACATCACAATGGGTTATAGTAATTGACTGGGTGAAAATATTTCTGAACTAATCAATAAGGCTCGGTAATATTTTTTTTTAAATATTCTTTAATTTAATAAACTCTATCAAACAATATGGAAAACGAACAAAAGAATGTGTACGTTCATGCGTCGACTAGACGATAACAATGAATATTAAATTCATGCTAAATAAAATGAAATTTTCCTCAAATTTGGCTCTGAATCAAATTCGATAGGTGACTTGGCAACACGAACCATCAGAGCAATGCCGTCAGATGTCATCCTCATCAGCAAACACCTCTCATGTCCCTCATTATCAGTAGAGTGACATTAGTTTATCGCCGCTAACTGTGATCAATCTCTTCCCTGTCAGATACACGTAAGGCTTTACATGGAATCACACTTGCCACAAAATAAATATCTGGTAGGTATATACTTGACTGATTCGTTGGAGCGGGGAAATACCAACGTGAATCATATTAGCAAATCAGATGGGATCAGTGTCGCTCTTAGAATTTGACGAAAATTTGAAATAAATCACGTTTGTTATTTTAAAAACACACTGACTAAATTATTATTATGAATTCCAATAAAGGTTATATATGTTCATACAATATTAATTAATATTAATGAAATCTGCAATTACGCAATAAATTACCTTACATACAATATAATAATTACTCTATTCATTCTTTACTTATCATATTTTCATATGAGGTATATAAAAGTCAAACGTGATAAATTTTATTTTATGTACCGGATGTCCTGATAGGAAAGGCCATGTTTACATTATACTAGTGAAAAAAAATTATAAGAAGAATGGCCTCGAGAACAACTTAAATACTTTCCAGTTCGTACATCTTTTGCTACCGGGTGTTACTTCAGTCAAATTAAGGTATATAGCAATAAAGATCATCTTGTTCTTCGGGAAATTACGCGTGTATTTGATTTCAAATAAATTTTAGTCTATAAACTCAGAAAAGGTATGAAATTCTTATGACCAAGGCCTATAACTGAGATCAAGAACAATAATATTTTGAAACGACTTTTAAGAATAAAAAATCTCATACTAAGAAATTGGTGGTTGTACTTTAGTTTTGGAGCTACAATCCTTAGATTGTTTTTGGAATTAGAGTTTAAATAAAATAATTAATTTGTTATTATGAAAATACCAGTTGCACTGTTTCGTACTAAATATACATGAAGATTTTAAAAAGAAAATAATATTTTTTTATATAAGACATAAGAAAGTCTGAATATTTGATCACACTAAGTGTCAACTACATACTTAAATTGTCAGTTCACATGTAAATTTTAATATATAGTTTGACTCACGAAAGTCTAGCATAGTTTTAGTCTCAATTTTTTCAAAAGATTTGATTTCGATGATCTGTATTCATTAGGGTACAATATATGAAATAATAAGAAGTATTTTTCTATAACGAAAGCTTTCGTTATTCTGGCTAACTTATTGTGTATCTTTCTTCCAACTTTTTGATATTTTTTTATATCTGTCATTTGATATTTCCGTTTATTATTTCATCGACATCTTGTTCCACTTTCTATTGGTCTCCATTTTTTTAACGTTGTTAATCAAATAAACCGATTCTTAAAAGTATTCTAACAGCGAAGTATGGCAGATGAAACAATGAAAAGAAAAAATGCTAATGAAGACCGAAATGGATTTCTGAAGAAGAGTAGCGGACAAATCCAAGAACAAGACAAGAAATTATAGAATATAGGAATGGAAGTCAGATACACATTAATGGATGACACAAAAACCAAACAACTAATCTGGTATGGTCATGTAGTTTGTCATAGAACAGAATACCCAAACAGATCCTAAAGTGGACACTATAAGGGGAAACGAGAAGGAGAAGGCCACGAAGAAGAGAGCTAACAAAAGACCTACGGCAGGATATATACAGATGGCAGTTAGATTTTGAGAGACGTCGGATAAGGTTCTAATTATGATGGAATACAGCTACCATCTCTCTACATATCCTTACCAATTAAATCTCTGGGATTTTCTGAATGTATTTTTATGTATTGCCCTTCAATTACCTCTTGTTTTTTTATTCCCCAGCATTATATATTCATTCTTCTTTATTTTTTAACCTTAATATTTTTCTTTATATTTTATTTTAGGATAACCTTTTTCTTTCTACATGAGATACATCGTTTCTGCGGTACAAGTGATATTTTCAACTTGGATTAGGGATTTAAGTTCTTTTTCTTATAAATCTATACATTTATATATATATATATATATATATATATATCTGTATACTGTATAAAGAGTCTAACTCTTTTAATCTCTCATTCTATTTATTTACAACAATACAATAAAGCTAAGTATTTCAAGCTCACTTTTACAGCTTTATTTCAAGCTATATACCGCAGTTGGTACTGTATCTTTCTGTCTTGCCACTATCTCAAGCTCTATCTCCTCAATCAAACCTTCTGTGGTAAATACTTCCGTTTTTGATCTGTCTTTGGTAATTTTTGTTAATTAGGTAAAATTTATTGTCTATTATTATTTCTTTGTCTTCAATGTCCCTTATTAGCTTTCTCCTATTAAAACTTTAAATGTTCATTTGAAATTGATGAATAATAGTTCTATGTCATATTCGCGGCATCTTTCCAATGTCTGTCCTAGAGTACCTACGAAGAAACTTTAAACTCTTTGAACTATTGGAATTCTCCGACTTTTTCACGTTCTTGTTTGTTAAAATAAACCAACAGAAAAAATCACCGGCATTAGGTCGGGTTATCTAGCTGCCACTCAGTAATACTTCCAAACCAATTTTTAGTAAACCCTATGTGAACAACATTGAAGTACGTTGCTTTGTTTCTATAATCAGATATTTTCATTCGGAAAACTCAGTTTCATGGCATTGAAATATTGTCCCTAATAATCATTTTTCCAGGTGTCACATTTTCATCTATAAGTAGATGATCAATATTATGATGATCTATGCCGCTTGCACAAACATTCACCTTTTAAGGTTATCGAGTTGAATCAATTTTTTTTTAAAACTAATGACTGTTCTTGATTTATCTGTACCTTTAAATAACATTTGAAAATTGACTAGTCTTAGATAAGTGATTTCTAGATTCTGTATTTTATGTATGATCCCTTTTGACCTGCCACTGTCCACTAAATTTCAGTAGATATATACCGAAAACGCATGGTTATTCTTGCAGAATCTCTCCACGTCTAAGTCCAATTAACTTAGATCTAATTGGATGAATGTTTCAATGAAGATGCAAGAGACACGGAACTGGAGATGTTAATTCTATTTGTGGGAATACAGTAGAAGTGATACAGGGTATTCTTGAATCTGGAATGAGATGTTTATAAGTTAATCAACCTTGAGCAAAATACATAATCAAATAATAGGAGCTAACCTGAATATTTTGATTGTCAGTTTTTAAATATTGTATTCTTCATTATATCCTTCAAACTATAATTTTTTTTTGTAAAACATGTAAAAAATGGCAGGATTGACTATCTCAAAGTAAAGAACTGAACAGTGACAAGAAGTCAGTTTTCATATCTCAATGAATTCAGGAGACTCACGTCATACTTAAATGACAATTTTTCGTAATCGTACTCATAGAAACCCGAACTTGTATAGGAATATATTATCTTTCGCGTTTACTATCTAGTAATCAATTGAATAATCCTTTAATTCAGTGTATGGAATCCTTTTCTTCCAGACTACCGGAGCCTAGATTTTAGGGGAAGTGGAAGACTTAAGTAGTCGATGGAACTATTCACAGATAACCACTTAAGACTCTGTGTAAACTCTGCTGATTGATGCATAATTGCGAGTGATGTTCCACAACCGCTATCTTTACTTCAGTGCTGACCAGACCTGACCAAATCTCGTACTTCTGATTACGCATTTGGTAGCTTGTCTCACTTGGTTGTTGTAATTTCGGCGATGCTGAAGCACTACATTTTCACTCCTTAGTGTGAATTACTTGTTACTTGTTACCATAGAGATGGATACATAAGTTACTAACCTTACAAGAAATTTTTCTTTTTTTGTGTATACTGCGGCAAGGATAAGATGTACCACGTGGTACATCTTCAAATTTTTGTTTAATAGTTATACATCTATGTAACTACCAGAAATCATTTTTTCGACATTTTCGTGTTGGTAACGGTTTTGGGCGCTCCGTATGCATGTTTGTCTGCATACCTCTCACCATATTTAAGCTCACTACATTCTGATACTGAGATGACACATCAAATTCAGACATCTACAAGTATGGTCCGAGAAATAACTGACCCAACAAAAAAACACAAAAATTTTGGAAAATAATATTTTTATTTTTGAACCTAATCTCCTTTTAGCCCCATATACCCTTCCCAGCGAGGTACAATGAGTTCGTTTATAACAAGCTCCTCATAATAGACATTAATAGTTGACATCACTTCTTCATTGTTAGAAAATCTTTGACCACTGAGCCAGTTTTTCAAGTCTGGGAACAGAAAATAATCTTAGGTTAACCCCCTAGGGAATAGGGTGCATGAGGTAGCAATTCCAGCTTTCATTCATTAATTTTGGCCATTGCAATAACGGATGTGTGAGCTAGTGCATTGTCTTGATGAACACACATTTTCTTCTTAGCTGACGGAAACATCTTCACGACGCTGTTTAAGGTTTCTGGTGAGCAAACGCAGTACCCATCCTGCGCAAAGCTTTCTCATGTCCAAATTTCCACTTAATATGCGATGCACCGCTCTTTTTAAAATGGATACTACGTCTGCTAGCTCACGCACTTTCAATCAACGATGACCCAGTGTCACTTTGTGGATTTTCTTCAACATTTCTCGAATCGTCACCCTAATTTGGTCGACCACTGTAATACTGGTCTTCGTAGGTACGTACGGCTTCGTTTAAATTCTGTTGATAACGAAGGAGCAGACTCACCTAGAGTAGAATCTAGGTCAGCTTTTATTTTGGTTGGGCTAAGACCTTTCAAATAAAAGGACTGCATCAAATAACGATGACCAATGTTTACAAATTCACCGAAAACGTTCATTATTCATGGCTGTCAAACAAATACTGATAAAACTTCAAACTTGAAACGTGTACTTAATAGATTATGTACTTTCTAATACAGTGGTTTTTTCTAAGCAGCTACTGCCATCTCTGGGTCAGGCCATGTACTTCTAGGCCCATCCTCGTACGACATCAACAGTCAGTTTTAACTATAAGTCCAGACCCAACAGCCTATAACGTGACTTGATGAGAAATAATTGTTTTGATGTATTGATAGTTGAAGGGTGGAGAAAAGGGATCAGTCTAAATAGAACGATTTTCATTATGCCTGGAAAAAATTCATCACTATCAATATTCAAATAATTCTCTGAATTTTAATGATCAACTATCAAAAACTCGGGGTAGTTTTATCAAGATACATCTATTTTTTATAATATGAAAATTCTGAAAGTAAAATTATTTTTTTGTCTATCACTCAAGTTTTATTGCCTTAGGGATCACTTTTCCTCATTTACTCAAGTTCATGTTCCATTTTTTAAATGATTGTTACATTATCTTTTTTTGTTGTTTCACGTGCATCGTTTCAATAGCGAGCAAATGTACTCTATTAAAGCGAAATTATAGTTTTATAATAAAACCATATTTTACATGGACTTATTTACGATATACGGTATTTATTGCACCAGTCAAGATGTCATTGTTACTATACATCAGTGAAGATTAGGTTGACAAACTCGATTAACTGTCCCACGCTAATAAATCACTGTACTTAATAGGTAGTCCAGATCGTTCCCCACGATCTAGATTGGTAGCACAGACTTGAGTAGTTGAAATGCTTTCTTTAATGATTTGTTGAAGGAGAGAGGGCATCTGCATTAACATTAACACCAGTGAATGGTCGACATGGGTGGTGGAACGTGACTTTTTAGGCACTTTATTAAATCTCGATGACTGATATAGAGTTTAATTTTTAACTCCACCGGATTGTTTCACTAAAACATCTGCGAAGGAAATATGGATATGATTCCCTATAAATATTTGTATTTTAGTTTATTTCTTAAAACTTTAAGGTGGTGCAAGGAATTAATAATAATACTGATACAATATAACGACTGAACATTTCTTAGCTGAGTTGTGTTGATACATAAGACTATTGGAAATACTGCCCATTGTTTAGTTTTAAAATCCAAATATATTTATTAATTAAACAAAAAAATTATTAAAATTTATTCGAGAAAATACAAAGAAACCAACACTGAGTAAACTCTTTTCGTCACTCGTTAGAAAATATCAGAATTAACTCAGTATCTATTTAAAAAGAGAGTTAAAAACATTTATAGTCTACTCTAATGCCTTATAAGTACTTCTAGCCTGGTCCAGACCACTAACTTTTTTATGAGCATTCTTTAATCTCGTAGAATTCTCAAGACTGCATTAAAAACTTGTAGTTGTTTATATTCATGTAGGCGGAACCCATTATGGGAACCACATGTTCTGCATCTGACAGATTTGTGCATAGGGTTCCGTCGAGGTCGTACGTATTATTTATCTCCACAGGTTTGTGTTAGTTATAAATCACTAAATTGTTTTATTTTCATTCATTTCAAATTAGTGTAACATAATGATACAGTCACTAATTTAATTGTGACAATTATTATGCAAACAAATTAACTGGAAAAATATAATTCATTAGAAAGACTCATCTAACCCGTAAAAAATTGCAGACTTAATATATTTCATTATATGGGTTTCATTATATGGGTAATATTCAATATTCCTATTTCACACAACAAAACAAGCATCTATTTATTTCAGGAAAGTAATCATTTTGACAGTTATACGATAAATTGAAGATCAAGAGTTTATGAAACGTCAAAATAATCATTAACTGCCGACTTCACCTCTTCATTTTTGAAAAATATTTGATCCCCAATGCCTTTTATTAGATCTAAGAACAGAAAATGATCCGAGAAGGCTAGATCTGGCGAATAGGGTACATGATGTAGCAATTCAAACTTTAATTAAGTCATTTTGGCCATTATATTAATGGATGTGTGAGCTGGTGCATTGTCTTGATAAAACATCACTTTCTTCTTAGCCAATTGTGGCCGTTTTTGTTTGATTTGCATCTCAAGAAACTGACGCCTGCAGATGGAACGGTCTTTGCTATCTTTTGAGCCAACTCTTCCTTTTCAGTCCAATGTTTTGATTGTTATTTTGTTTCGGGTGTGAAGTGATCAACTCACGTTTCATCCATGGTTATAAATCGGCGCAAATATTTGGCTTTATTTCTCTGAAACATTGCCAAACCCTGGATGTAAACATCGTTACGACGCGATTTTTGTTCCAGTGTGAGAGCAATGCGTCATCTTGCGTACTGCTGTCTCATGTCCAAATTTTCAGTTAATATGCGATGTACCGCACTTTTTGAAATGCCTACCGCCTCTTTAAAACCACCCAATATTTTACTGTTGATAACGAAGGAGCAGTCTCACACAAAGTAGAATCTAATTCACCTTTTATATTGGTTGGTCTAATGCATTTCCAATAAATATATTTTATCACATAATGATGATCTTCCCATGTTTACAAATTCACTGAGAACGTTCAATATCGAAAAGAAATACTAAGCAATGTGGATTTTCTGGAGTCGTCACCTCATTTGGTCAACCACTGGGATGCTGGTCTTCTCATCGCTTCGTTCAAACTCTGCTACCCAATATTTTACTGTTAATAACGAAGGAGCAGAATCTAGAATCTAGTTCAGCTTTAATATTGGTTGGGCTAATGCCTTTCAAATAAAAGTAATTTATCACATAACGGTGACTATTGATGGATGCCAAACAAATACTAAACAACTTGTCGTCTTCAAACTTGAAACATTTGTTGTTTAGACTGTGTACTTTCTAATACATTGGTATTTTCTAAGCTACTACCGCCTTTTCTACATTAGGCCAGATAATTCGGCGACCATTCTCGTAAGTAGTTAAGTCATGAGTGGTGATTTTTTTAAACTAGTGCATCAAAATAAATAGACATAACTGATGTGATGTGGATTCAAATATTGAACAATTTTCTCTGATTACAATTTAGGAATCACGAATTTATTTGAACGTTATTGAATCAAACGACACTAATTGTTGAAGAAAAGAAAACATGAAATTCATTCCATTTTAGTTTTGCTGATCAGTTGTTTACCACTGTGTTTGTACGGCACCCCGAAAGTAACCGTAAGTTTTTTCGAATAATAATAAATATGAAAAAAATTTTCTCACATCTAAAACAGTGGATTTCACCATATTTAGGAATCACTTTTCTATGAACGCTTGCCTTTCATAACAGCGAAGGAAAGGAATTTCTCTTACTTATTAATACTTGGATCCTAATACTGCTTTCGTGGACGTTTTGTTCTCTGTCTTAAGTTTAACCAAACAATATTATATCGTTCCAACAATATCGAATAAGTATTTAATAAATGAATTCGCAGAAGAAAAATACGTCTCAAATGATTTCTATGCATAAGCGCAATTGGAAATAGATACAGATTCGTTAACAAAGAAGTCTGTTGATCGGTAAAATTTTGTTTACAGAGAATAGACGACTAAACTCTACTAACAAAATTTAATCCTCCTTCTTTAGATTTGAACAAAAGATTAAAACCGTCGTCTATAGAAAGTGTTGTACACTTTTCTGTTCAAACTTTGTAAAATCTGCAGGTGGAGAAGCGTATTTTTTTTAAATTCAGATGTATAAAAAAAATAAATAGGATGATCTGGCCTTCACTTCATTGGACTTTGGGCACCTCACCTATTGTCAAGTTAGTTGGTTATTTGAAAAATTATTATTCTGATCAAATGCGTAATTAATCATTGGGTTAATAACGTCTTGTAACAAATTTAAATGAGTAGTGCAATCGTGATTTCAGATACGCCAAACTATCCATTTATTTTCTGATGTGTTTATATATTTGACTCTATGATGCCCAGGACAACAGTTATGTTAATTAACTTCACGATTCAAGATGAAGGTATACCCGTTGTGGTTAAACAAAAACCTACGATGCGGGATGCTTTTCCATAATCTCTAAGCTGAAAATGATTGTCTTTTAGACTTTCGTTTAATCATTTGTAAATGATTCAATACCGCCAGTTCTTTATATTCATTTTTTACTAGACTTCGTACTTCGTCGTTTTTGTTCAAAGTCGCCTATTAATTATCTATCAATTGCTCTTTTGCCGTTTTTTATTGGGTTTGGTAGAGAGAGAGAGACAGAGAGAGAAATAAAGATACAAATGAAATAAAATTTCGATAAACAGAATAAAATAACAATAAGTAACGACATTATAGGTAATAGTAATAGTTTAATATATAAATAGTAGTAATTTATATAGAAAAAATTAAACAGTATGCAGCATGTGTTGAATCTTCTTGACATAGCCTTGGCAAACTGATTATTCCGATAGTATAGCTTAACGATTTCTATTCTTTCCTCAGTATAATATAGTTTGTTCATAATTGTTGATTTGTGGTTCATGATTGTCGATTGTTAACAATTCTCTAATCAAAAATTAATTGGATATTGGATGGTTAGATTCAATTATATATTTGTAGTTAAATCCATAGCAAAGCAAAAATAATATTTTCAGACATAAAATGAATTTACAATAGTTTAGTAGGTAGCTTGTGGATGTAGTGGTTTTTTGCAGTTTCTCTACTACCTTATTATCTCGTTCACCGACTATAAAGTATTACATAGTCAAAGCTGTCCTGCTCCCTACTCTACTCTTCTCAAATACCCATTGTTTCAAGTAGTAATCTTGCTGTTATTTTGTTTCATTCCACACACCACTCAAAAAACATTATTGAATCCAAATTATACTTATTTTGTAATTCTTCATTATGAGAAATAGAGTAAAATATATTTTAAATGGAGTCACTCGACCATACTTGATATTAAAAAAGGAGATTGATGCGGGTTTGTAGGACATTCCGTTTTTCAGTATGAATTTTGAAAGGAATTCCCACGAAATTACCTTCAAGTCTATTAACGTGTATTTTCGAAAATTTTTTATATCGTCTCGCCCTGTTAACATAATTGAGTAACTACAACTATTGCCTAGTTTACAACATTCCCACTTCTAGGAAATTAGTTACTTCCTTTTTCCGTAAGTTTTCATAATAATCAACAACTGCCGATGAAATTATTTTCATTTTAATACTAATGGAAAATGACAAAGAACTAAAATAGTTTGCGGAAATATTACACTTGTCATCATGAACAGAAAATTATTCACGTCTTGTAATATTTTGCCGTTTTGAATGAACACTCAATTTTCCATGATTTCCCTATGAATTATTTCCCTATCAGTATCTATCGATAGATACGTCTATGGATGCGTCAGTTGCAAAGGTCCTGTGATTAATATAAGTACGCCCTCTGTTGCATATGGGATGATTGGAATTTGATATTGAAAATCAATTCATCATTCATAATGTCTTGGGTTTTCGCTATTGTAAAGGGATGAAAAGTTCTTTAATGAGTATTCAAGACTTGTGCTAACAACAAGTTAAATTATGTTTACATTACAGTTACTCACATAAATTAGATTTCTGTTTGAAAGTAGTGTTGATTTTAAAATATATTTTGTTACAGAAACAATAATAAAAATTGATTTAATACTGTTTGGTCTCTTTAAATAAAGCTTTTATTGATACTAATAGATATCAAATTTAATTGAACACTCTCCAATAATATGAAGTTTATTTACCAAAATACGAAGCTGATGCTGAATATTCAATTTTATTTCATGCGTTTATACTCAGATTTTCTTACTGGAATCCATGCCAACCTTCTGCTAATGTAGAAACAATGTAGAAAGTCATCTTCGTTCAGCTTTTCAAAAAAGCTTCAACGGATACTAATTTAAGAAACCAGAAATAAATCACACTGTGCAAGATCCGACGAATAAGGAGAATGTTGTGTGTCAAGTTTTTCAAAAATTTAGCAAGCACTGCAAACCTTCGATAGTGAATTTAAACATTACCAACAATATTTGTTATTATATTTTCCAAGTATACATAATTTTCAATGACATTTTAGTAGCGTCTCCATCTAGGCCGTCTCAAAAATATTTGTATGCGATAAACATTCACTATAATTATTTTTTTTTCAATAAAATACAAGTGTTTGTTGCTCTTTTCTTTTTTCCACTATTGTTATACTTAACATTTTTCCGAAAAATCAAAAACAGCTCTTATATGAATAAAGGCTACTGCTATACTGGTTTGATCACTACAGCAAGAGGAACTGGATTCGTATCAGTAGCTGTTAACCTGCTCTCTTCACGAAATAAACACTACAACAGTAATATCTTGGTATCGAAAATCCAGAAGGTATGGTTTGATCTTATATAGAGGAGCTTGAAAGTATATGCTCATGAACCAAGTCCTACATCACTACAGTAAAAATAATTGGAGTCTAAGGGACAGAATCAATTGATATTATAATCACTTTAGACAATAACATTCCTACCAGTATGAGACAATTGAAAATTATTGAGTTCCAAAATTCACTATTGGATGTAAATTAAAAATAGAGACAAAACGACGACACTACAATTCAGAATACATGCAGTTAATTTGTGTTAATATCTGCTACAGAAGGAACTTGTTACTATGAAAGTGATTACATCTACCAATCTAAAAAAAACATTATTAGTAAAATTGGGAAAAATTTAATGAATAAATGAAAAATTTCGAAAAAAAAATATCACTATAAGATTTAAATGTTTATTCTTCATACCCTATATGTACAAGGATCCTCTGTGCGTTCCTGAATAACTATTCCCTAATCAAAAGCTTTCTATACCCCATAAGTTATCGCGTCTGGAAGATTTCATTATAAAAATTATCAGTTTTCTACTTTTTTCTGTAGTTGAAGACGTTAGAGAAAAAAATCCAATTAGCTAGATCAATTATATCACGCCGACCCTCTTCGTAATTTAATATTAGGCAATCTGTTTCATTCACCAATTCTATGAAAGCCATATCCCACGGCTATCATATTGAGTTATTACAAACAAGCCTTCCATAAATGCAAGTACGTGTATGTCTCGAAGATAATCATGAAAGCACCCCCTTCTGAATCCAAGCAGTTTACCAGCTGTTGCAGTTACGAGAATATGCATGTTTTATGTACACAATGTATACGTAGATGTGTAATTATGGTTTATATATCTGGATGTTTGTTAAAACACCTGTTTTGTTACATTTTTATTTTCCCCTCTTCATAAATATGCTGTCAGCACATAATAATGAAAAGGTTTTTGTGTGTTATTCAGGATTAATGATACAGGACAATGATGTAAACGGCTATTTATAACCCAAACAATAACGTCAAGCCTTGTTAACAATTAATTTCCTTTTTAATAATAAAGTATGATAGTTTTGCTTTTATTCTATGTCTATCGACTGTAACTTGATTTACTGTAATAGATTTTGCTTTTTAATTCGTTAAAATTAGTTCCACAAAGTTCACAAATTCTGTAATTGCATCCTAACAATAAATTTTGGTCATCAAGAGTTACATGTTTTTATACATTCAATTCAAAACAACTAATTGAACAATGAGAGGGTATTGAACAGAAATTTGATTGGAAATTTAAGTAATATGCATCAGTTGCAATCCAAACGGTGCCTTAGTATCAAGTAATTGAAGTAGCTTGGATTGGTTTGTCTTCAAACTATTCGTAAAACTTATCTAAGTTCATGAAGAATCTGTAAGGATGGTATCTTGCTGATTTTGTTCGTTTAATTGAAATAGAGCGAAAGAAGATGTATGCGATACACCATGAAACTATAAAGAGTCTTGGACTATTCTTTCATGATTCAGTCGACTGTTATTGACTTTAAAGAGTGATGTTGGATTGACAACAGCTTGACACAAAGGTTTAACATTGTTAATCATTTCTTATGGATGAATTTATGTATAAAATTTCCATAAAGCAGTAAAAATTCTATCCACATTAAAACAAAAGCCCCTCCAAATAGGGTGAGCGTCTTTCGATACTATTTCCTTTCCAAACAGTGGAGAAAGAAGGTGAACACAGTAAGCCATCGATACCTCTATATAATATGCCAATTAACGGCGTTTACTCTTCAACGCACTGTTTTAACTAAAACCGAAATACTGAAAGCATTGGATGATTTCACAAGTACTTACAGGTTCTCTGGGGGTTAAAAAAGTCAAAAAAAAATATAGTGCAGGGATAGCAGACTTTAGTTGTTACATAGTAGTAGTTACATAAGGTAGTTGTTGTCTACTGCAACCAAAAAACAGTGCACAAGAATTTGTCGCATTGTTTTAAATTGTGATTTTTTGAAAATAATTCTATTCTGGACTATCGGATTTTAAAAAAGAAACGTATAATTGTGAATCGTATACATACTGTTGTATATTGGAATAGTTTAAACAGTTTTTCATTTCTGTTACATATACAGAAATAACTTGAAATGGAACCTTGGGGCACCGTTTTTAGTGGCAAATCTTTGGATTTGTCTACCACTTCATTATTTTTTATTAAAACGCAATGACATGTGTCTGGAGATATGATCTGATAAAGTCGGTAGCTGTTTTAGAAAAGCCAAAATAATTCAAATTGGCTAAAAGCATAATATGATCAATGGCTTTGCTGTAGTCAAGAAGCGACAAGCAGATAGCCTCTCCTAGATTTCTCTAGATCTTATATCATTCACCAATTTACCCAGATGACATTATGTTATGTTATTATATATTTTTGTTCAATTTTAAAGAAATTTATGTTTGCTATTTTTGTTAATATTCCTTACCTATTTCCTCCTTTTGTTTAATATACTATCTCCTTTTTTTCTGCCTCAATTAGAAAGGAGCGTAGATACTTTTATAATTCTACTTTATAAAACCTTCAAAGATACTAAGACTCTCTTAAAAATAGAATTGCAAATCACTTTCTGGTTGTCTTGTCCTGTTTATATAAACATACTCGTAGATTTCCATTCTTATTAAAATTCTTAACATTCTAAACGATTTGTTGCAACAAGGTGCATTGAACAATATTAAAAATTTAATACATTTGTAAATGACAAAAAGAAGGCAGTTTCCAGCTTCTAAATAGTTTGAGAGAGAGTATTCGTAGATTTAATTAATGGCGATCATTTTTCAGAAACCCATCTTCTCATTTAATATCGAATCATTCTGTCACCTGTGAAGTCTAATTAACTAAACTGAGCTACCGAGTGTAATGTTCTTAACACTTGTTTTCTAACAATACTAATAGAATTAGAACTGAACAAAGTTCTTGATTGAACATAAAATATACAAAGATAAGGCTTGGTATTTGTATAAAAATAAAACAAACTCATTATTTGAAATCATATTGTTTACTCATAGTATAAGCGCAAAGTGGAATATAAAAAGTTCAGTTGAATACACAATCAATTGATAACAAGAAATCGATAATTTGAAAAGCTTGCTAAGGTACTATCCAATTATTTTTGTAGCCAAGTCCGAAGAGATATTGTCCCCTACACAGTGTTTGCCCTTAATCAAAATCGATCGAGTATGTTTTTGAGATTGCACAGTTTATTTAAAACTGTTGAAGAGAAAAACCTGGATATTGGCTATAGATAGGTATGTATCTAATTTAAGATCTACTTCTTTTGCTACGCCTACAAATGTAATTCTCTGGAGTTCCGTTCCGAGTTCTCATACCAGCAAATGTGAATAGAGTTTTTCTTTTCAACGTAGCAAAATCTCTACTAAGGTGTCTATTGAGGTGGCAATACCACGATAGAATTCTTTTGGTTACAGATTTGCAGAAGTACCTTTCCCTTAATCTTTCTCTATTGTCCAATATCCGATTCCATTGAAGGATTCGGGTCCTTCTAGTCCATTTATAAATTTAATTTGATGTACCATTAAGAAGAAAAAGAGAGAGTTCTGAATAACGTGAATCTCATATCCCATATTGTGTTCATACTTCTACAGTGCATAAGAAGATGGTATAAGAAATTTAGTGATACAGGCTGGCATTTGCGCCCACATTTGCGTATCTAATCGCACAGATCCCAATTACTATAAGATTTGCGTGGAGGTGATAAAGGAAGAGACGTGTTGAGTTTGTGTGGAAAGTGATGTTGGAGATTTTATATGAAGTATAGAATTCATGCCCTTTCGAGTTTATGCCCCTCCTCTTCCAAAAACATTGGTTGAACTGAAGAGTTGTAATAAGTATTGGTTACACATAGACAATGTATTTAAAGACGACCATATGAGGTACTTGTAAATAGTATACAAAGAACTTACCTTTACAAAAGTGGCCTCGTGTCTATATAATTATATAAATCTATAAATATGGATACTTTTGAATCACCTTGTACGTATTTTTATTGAATGAGATAGTGTTTATAGATATATTTGTACCGATTTTTTATTCTAAGAACAAAGCAACAGTCAATTTCCTTAAAAGTTCGACCGATTTGATTACAAGATAATAATTCAAATTTTATAACAAACTCTCACCATATTTTCCTATTTTTATCTTCAAAACTTCTCAACTCAATCTTATGAGCATGAAGATTTAGTGGGTTTCCACCTCAAAAGTCATTTGCTTTGATATTATTAAAAGAACGCAATTAAGTGGATGCGTGCTAAATTCGAACTATCCTGATTAGATATTCCAGGAATTCCAGCCTGTAAACGGGTGGGTAAAACTAATACATCACATTTGTCTTTGATGCTCTCACATGAAAAAACCCATAAATTAGGGAACGCCTATTTTGCAACGGGCTCTCAAGCTAGATGCTATTAATAAAAAGCCACAAATCGTAAATATTCTGAATGGAAATGAAGGTTTCCGTTGATATTAATGGGTGTTTCATATTTTATTTCGGTTGTTGTTATATTTCATAAGCGCACAGAATTATATGTAGGATATAATTAAAGCTTGTCATTAATGAAGTATCGTTTCCACTATGTACCAGGTTTTTCACAATAAATTGACCACCATTTAACTGAACTACAAGAGATGAGTACAATGGCCAACATTGTACTCATTTACCGTACTTCTGAATTCACTATCTGAAGAAAATCGTTAACAAGGCAAGTGTTCCTTAAGTTTTGAAAAGAGACGGTAATCGATGAGTTCCGATTCTGGAGAATTTCGAGAATGCTGAACTAATTCGAACGCTTCTTAACTTTGGTTGTGTTTCCAATTTTTTTGCAGCTACGGTTACTCTACTCTGCATTTTGGTCTCTAAATCACAGCTATGGATCCATGGCAAATCTATTTTTAATAAAGTTTCACAAAAATTTTCTCTGCTCCCTCTTTACTGCATTGAAAAACAATGGTAAATATTAGTTCAACTTCGCTTGTGTGGATCGGTTAGTTTCGTGATACCTACGAACAGATAATTTTCCACTATCTTCAATTATTCATCTAATAATCACCTGTCGATGTAGCAACACGAGATTATGAACTATTTCAACATTTTCCTTTGTGGTAACGGTTGTGGATGCTTCATCTGCATGTAAGTAGGCTACTCTCTGCCACTGCCTCTGTAACTCAAGACATCACCTTTCTGCTATGTGATATGATACTGTGGATTT
Organism: Diorhabda carinulata; assembly: GCF_026250575.1. NCBI lineage: Eukaryota > Metazoa > Arthropoda > Insecta > Coleoptera > Chrysomelidae > Diorhabda > Diorhabda carinulata. The sequence goes on along the minus strand of NC_079462.1, from coordinate 24,087,106 downwards.
CTCCAATGCATCTACAAATCCTTGTGACTGGGGTCAAATATTTTGAACAAGTATTCATTAACCACCAAACTCTGCTGAACGCGATTCATTTTAATTCGGAAATAGGACGTGATGATAATTGTTTTGATTCGTGAATTGCACAGTGAGAGAGCATAGGGATCTGCCATCACACACATCTTTGTATCAAGTAGGTTTGGACTTGGAAATAGCACTATCAAGTTTAGATTATTGGTCATAAATTGATGTTACAGATTTAACTATAACCTGAAAACTTTGATTATTATTTAAATAATTATTTCTGCTCTCATTCATTGAGAAATTAGACTTCGTCGTCTAAGAATTTTGAAAGACTTTCAAACGGTTATAAATATTTAAGAATGTATTTTTACTTGGAGATTGGAGAAGGATGCCTGAAATATATAGTTTGGAGAACTATATAACTAAATATGGAAAGTACAATCAAGATATATAAAACGAATGACTTATATACTGAGAAGTATATAAAAAATCAAAATATGGAGTAAGGATATTAAACAGCAAAGTTGAATACAGAATATAGAAAGGTGGGTGAGGTAGAGACGAAAATTCTAGAAAAAACGAGTACGTTTCCCACTCTAGTTGAATTCGTAACACATTTTGTATGGAACATTTTTATTTATCTCTAATTGTAACAAAGTTAAAAGACAGTTAATTTATGATGAAAAACACGGTACTTTAGTCGCTGCATGAGGTACTTAGAATAAAATTTCTATTACTTTTCAAATGAAAACTACAAAATGTTCCATAAACAACATCCAAACACAGAATGTCGCCGTATAGGTATATTCAACTCTGTTAATAACACCTCGGAAACACTTAACGGTAAAAAATAATATTCAAATGCCGCTGGCTCGTGTTGACTAGAAAGAATTTAATTATTGATTACTGAAAAGTTTAACTTTAACCAGCCATTAAATTAAATCCTTGCGTCATCTCACATTAATAATTTATACTGATTTATGGGAAAACTTCTCACGCCATTTGACAAAGCTTAAGGTGTTTTTGTAAATAACTTGATGAGGTTTTACCTAAATTACGCTGTCAGTACAAATGGTTCCATCAATTTTATATTTCAGGTTCATTCGGATAATGTGATTATTTAACAATACTGATATAATTAACTTCAATTCTTATCAATATACTATTTGATTGTATCATTTGTGATAATTTGATAGTATTGATGTGAATTTGCTTATATTGACAATTTAGAGTTTCACAATTTGGAGCTAAATGGACACTTTAGAATTCATGATGTAGAATTGGAGGTGCGTGAAAAAAGTGATGACAGTGCCGACTATTTGTCAGTAATGTGTCTAATTGCAGGCCTTGACCCTTCTACTTCTTTAATTAGAATTCTAATTTTCTACATAAAATACATTATTTTTACAGTATAATATCTGAAAATGTATATAAAAATGAGTAAACTAATGAGTTTAACTTCTGAAAAGTTCAAACAGCCCGTGGAACAAACTACTTAACAAGATCACAAGTTTCAGCTTGTACAAAACCTTAAATTTGTGAGATCCAATCGTAGTCTGAACACTTCACTGTAAATTTTACCGAATGGTTTAGTCACGCGTTGTTTAAGTAATAGGAAGTTTTGATAATCGATAAATCTCTCATTCCGAGTAAAAATATGCTTTTTTTAGTAACTGTTCATCTCTTAAAAAAGTAAAATTTCACAATAACCATACCGAGGAAGGTATGTTTGTTGACACAAAATTTAATTTTGCAAAAGCGTGAAATACCATATTACACTTTTCAATGCAGTTACAATTGAAATGGTTTCAGTTTAAAGTAATGTTCTTATCACCTCAATAATTCAAATTATTCATTCCAAATATGTCAAACATGCAATTCAACATATATATAATAAACAACTGAAAAATGGGAATAGAATGGTAATAATATCGTACCACGAAGAATAAAAGTATGATATAACATCGTATTTGATTACAGAGCAGTTTATAAGCTTCTGGTTTAAACTCATCTATTCCCCGTAGTTGCTTTCAACTCCTACAAATTTCCCGTACCCTTTCGATTGTTCATTCTCCCGAACCGCCTTGTGTCGCTATAAAACATCAGGAAATTTGCTTTAAATGGGTTAGAAAACATTGTAAGGAGGAACAAGTCTACCGCTCATGTGGCGCGCGATGTGTACGATGTGTGTGGCAAGAAATAAAGTCTGACAGCTGAATGTCATACTAATTGCTCGACTTCCCCCTTTACTTTATGAATTATGGTTAAAGTGAGAAAAATTGTTCGGCCGGAACAGAGAAGTTTTTGTTTTTACTTCAACTCGTTATATATTTTTTTGTCGTTATTAATAGTGACAAAGTTGGACGGTTTAACGGATTTATTTAAAACGTTCGTACATTGAGCTCATTTGTATTATTAATATAATTTAATATTTCAAAAATAGTAACAGCATTAATGGTTTATGGTTATATACGATGCGGTTGAGTGATATTTTATCAAAAAGAGTATATGCGGTAGATGAAGTTCAAAACATATGCGCATGATGGAATATATTTGTAACATGAAAGTAATATTATTTTACATAATATAGTAATCGTTATCAGGAAATTATTATAATATTATCTTAGTTATTTAGTGATATCATATGACTGAATTATGAGCTAAATCAAATTTAAAGGGAAAAAATAGTTATAGCAATCAGATTCAGCCAAAATATGAACCTCTCTTCAAAGTATTGTTGTAGTTCAATTTCATATAGCACCAAATATTCTCAACGTTACTGTTTAATAGTGTATCAGTTTAATTGTAAGAAAAATGTCACAGTGTAGACGAAAACACAAATCATTAACGTTGCTTTTAAAAAAAATGAGATTCTGAAAAGGTGAAAAGCTTCCTAACCTTTCACCTTGCTACGATACACAAAATTAAATAATTTTGTAAAAACATTTATAATTTAAAATCATTGAAAACTTTCCTCATGTTGGTTCCTCCAAGAGCGAAGCAGGCATACACCGATCTCGGGAGAAGTTTTCAAAGAGAAATCCAGATTCTACAGTAAAATAATGGGAATAGATGATTTTCAAGCCAGTGAAGGATGGTTCAAAAATTCAAAACGAATTTTGGAATTCGTCAACTAATTATAGCGGGCGAAAAACTCTCTTCTGATACTGCAGCGGTCGACCCATATAAAGATAAGTCAAAGAACTAGGCCTAACTCCCGACCAAATTCATAATACAGATGAGAGCAGTTTATTTTGGCAGCTTTTGTCTAAAAAGACACTTGTCCATAATACTAAAGCAAATGACATGAAAGTGGCACACTGAATCTATTGGTGATTGGAAAGGCGAAAAATCCCAGGCAATTCAAAAATGTTCATCTACCTATTGATTATAAAAACCAAAGTGGGGGATGGATAACGCAAGCTGTTTTTAAGGACTGGTTTTATGGCATATTGCAATCAGTAAAAAAAATTCGCAAGAAAATGACATTGTCACAGAAGGACCTGTTTATTTGGGATAACTGCCCTGGTGACCCAGAAGAATCCGAGTTGAAATGTTCAAGTATACAAGTGATGTTCTTGACCTCTTACGTAACTACTCTTTTACAACCAATGGATCAGCGTCTCATCCAAGCAGTAAAAATGCAGTACAAAAAAGCTTTGCTGTACAAGGTTTTGGAGGAAAGATAGTGTCCTGTTGGAGCAATACAAAAAAATGAACAAAAAAATGAAAGAAAAAACATGATACTCAAGATGTAGAAGAGGGAGTTTTTCTCAGCTACTGAAGAACCTGAGGAAAATGTTGGTGAAATGATAGAGCTAAGAGAAAAGATCGCCGAAAAATTTGTTGATGAAGGCGAAAGGTGAACCCGAGCTGATGTGAGCCTGTATCTAGCCGGCGAGGAAGAAGGAAACGGCCTTTTTATGACCGACAGCGAAATAATAGAAAATTTGTTGAGTTCGGAAAAAGAAAATGGTGATCATGATAATGGAGATGAATCGTACGCTGTTCGTTAGTTAGCCATGATGCTACAATAGGTACCTTTGCTACTTCCATAAATTAGGCAGAAGAAGATGATGTTTCCACAAATGATATTCTTGTTTTAAACATGCTTCAAGAGAATGTGTCTTAAGCCAGTAGGAAAAGAAAATTGACAATTTCTTTACTTCAATGGAATAGGCCACCAGAACTGTTTACAATAGAGTAAGACGATTATTTTTAAAACATTGTTTCTACAAGAGACTCTTTTTGTCTGTAATATGTAACTTAAACTTTACTTAAAACTCAACTTCTATTGTAGTTTTTGTGAATTTTTACTATGATTTTCCAGTAAAGCAGTGTTTTACTGGAATAACGACAGTCTACTGTATTAAAATACCTCTCTCGTAAACAATATTTGTAGTTTATAGAATGCAATATGAGAAACAATTAAAATTTTTGTCTGTTACATATGAAAGATTGCTTATTCAAATAATTTCTACCAGAAATTTGTTTTGTATAGTTCATTCGTTTCGTAAGCAATAAAAATTAGGTTAATCTTCATAAACCATAGCTTTTAATAAGAAACTGAAATTATTTATAATTTCAATTATTATAAGATACCACAAAAATTTTATTTCTTCTAGGACAAGCAGGATCTTAGATGAGAACTGGTGAAAAAAGAAAAGTAGTAGATAGTTTGTGTACGACGACAATATTTAAGAAAATACGAATATTAAGATCAAATGGAAATCGGATATTCTATTAAGATGAAGCTTTACTGGATAGAGCAAACTATTAGAAAAGTCTCATGAGACAAATCTATTGAAAATTCTCTGTTTCTTGTTAGAAAATATATTACCGGAGATAAACTCTTCGTATGATATTAACCCAAAGTAGGAGTTTTGTTAAGGTGGTTCTAAAAAATTCGACAACAATAGATTGACAGGAAGAAATAATTGTCGATGTTTGCTTTTACTCCGACATAGTTTTGAATAATGTGAGAAGAGAAGAAAATATATGTTGAAGAAAAAATTTTGTTGTTGGTCATATAAATCAGAATTCAAGAATTACGCTATTAACGAGATGGACAAGTGAAATCATTGTTTATCGATTGCAATCATATCATTGATTCAATCCTATCAAGCTTATTAGAGCCCAAATGTAAGGATATTTGGCTTGTTATAGTGCACTATCTAAAACTGATTATAGTTCGTAACTTTTTTTTATTTATTACTTTCAAAAAAAGTTATGGAATATATATTTGAAGAGAAACTGAAGATAAAGGAGATTGAAAACAAATTATATTAATAATATGTTGGGTGATTTTGTTTTTCATAAACTGATTTGTATATAAATTTTGAAACATCATTCACACTATTAAATTATCATTTTCTATCCAAAAACTGATTGTCTGTCCAGAACACGGATTTCACAGGTCAACCTCAATTAGTATTTCATATTTGTATAATTCACGTACCTAAATAATCAGAGATTTATGAAGATACAAGGTGGTTAGTTAAATATTTAGGGAAAACCACCCCGAGACGCTTTCAGTCGATTAATTTGCAAAAATATATATACATCAGTTAATTATTCATATATTTATAACCAAAATAAATCAAATGACTGAAGGTAAGCTTTCAAATTAACCATATTCCTTATATTACTCACGAGTTTCATATTTGGGTTTGTTTATATAATTAGGAAATATAGTATATCACGTTAAGTATAGAAGAGAACCAATAAATCATTTGATATAGCACGCGAGAAAATATATCAAGCGAAAAAACAACAGTTTCATAGATTAAATTAATATTTGTTATACAAAATGAATAATTCATTATATCCTGAGAAACATGGTCCAATACTATTAGAATTGGAGTTTTCAACTATAACATTTTGCAAATAATATGTTTCAAGTATTTTTTATCACGTCTAATGCAGAGTAATGGTGTATTCTTACAATGGCGATTCTACTTTTTTCCATAGAATATACATTCGTCACATTTTGCTACATTTAATCTCATCAAATGCTTCATAAGACTACATTCTTTTGTAGAGAGGCTAATGAAGAGCTGCTCCTTGGTTTAACTTAAATCCTAATACGTTTTGGATATTCCTACATCAAAGTTCCGAAGAAACTTGTTGACGGGGATGTCACATTCAGAGTGCTCCATTCTTCGGTATGTTATTTCTATAGAAATATTTTCCTATGACATAGATGAGATTAAGGAAAACAAAAATTTCATACTCCCTTGATATATTATATTTTAGATATTTTGGTCATCTTGTGTTATGGTTTTAAAACTATATCTATACCACCTAGTAGTATTCCCTATTTCAATCTTCTTTCTTTCTTAATACTGTAATAGAATTTTTCTGGAAACTAATTCTCTCAATATATATATTTAATCATTCTTGAAAATTTACCTACTTTCTGGTATTTTCTATAATTTTCTCCATTGTTTTAAGAAAATGATCCCAAAAGTCCCTTGCTTGAAAAGCACCACATTATTAGAAAGTACACAATCCACACAGCATATGTATGAAGACTCCCCGTTGTTTAGTGAACTTGTAAAAAATTGTGTGTCATGTGATACAATACTTTTATTTGAAAGGCTTTAGCCCAACCAATATAAAAGCTGAACTAGATTCTACTCTGGGTGAGACTCCTTCGTTATTAATCGTAAAATAATGAGTAGCAGTGGTTAAACGAAGACCAGCATATCATGTTTGACCAAATGAGGTGACGATTCCAAAAATATCGAAGAAAATTCACAAAGCGTTACTGGATGATCGTCGAACGAAATTCATCGAAGGAAATTTGGACGTGAGAAAGTTGTGCGCAAGATGGGTGTCGCGTTTGCTCACAATAGAACAAAAGTAGCGCCGTGAAGATATTTCCATCAAGTGTTTGGCAATTTTTCACAGCTTTTGAGCTGTTTCATAACCATAGATGAAACATTTATCGATCACTTTACACACGAAATAAAAGAACAATAAAAACAATGAAAAGCAAGAACTGGCTTCAAAGTAGCAAAGGGATGTGGGTTGGATAATTTTCATTACTTATTATAACGTACGGGAGAAGAAATCAAGCAAAAACGGCCACATTTTGCTACGAAGGACGTATTGTTTCATCAACACCCCATGCGCCCTATTCGCCAGATTTAGCCCCCTCGGTTTGTCAGTTCATTCAACAATAAAAATTAGCTTATTCTCAACCATAATTTCTTACGAAAACAAATGAGAATATTTTATTATTTCAATTATAATTTATAGACTGTAGAAGATTTTACAGGGCTGGAATTTTCTTTGGGTGATCGGGTTTATAGCTCAGAACTGGCGAAAACTAAAAAAGGCGATAGTTTATTGGCGATGACATTTTTAGTAAAATACGGGAATCAAGACCAAACTAGAAGAGAATGTTCTATATGGTGAAGTTTTGTTGCATGGAGTGAACTATTAAAGAAGTCTGACAAGTCAAATCGGTTGAAAATTCTTTGTATGCTTTTTTAAGGGTAAAAAAGATCGTCGTTAAATATTTACCCATTGTAGGGATTTTGTTGGGTGGCTCGCATGTATTTGTCTACCACAGATGAACACAAAAAAATGAGTGTCGATGTTTACTTCAATTTCCATTGATTCCAATATAACTTTAAATTATGTCAAAATCATCCTAGATTGAGAGATTCTCCATTATCCGCGTTGACTTCAAGAAGATTATTTAATCACTTTTTGATCTAAGTATCACTAACCACTCAAATTCCAAATTAATACATAGTGTTTATGAAATCAATTGTAATTCTTCGAAATGATAACCGTAGGAAAGCATGAAAAAACCCTTCTGAATATCAAATAATTTTTTGTGACTAATCCGTTTGATTTATAGCCCATAACTTCTGACCACGAATTCATAATCTAGTTATGGTTTTTAAAAAATCTTCATTTTATTACTTAAGCTTGTGGTTCGATAACAAAAATCTCTTATAATTTATCGTTGCTATGATGAGTTTCGGTATAATATATTCATAAAAATGCCACAACTTGAAAGCCCGCATTTCACAGCCTATTATAGTATTATTACTACCTGAGGCTATATAGACCTCTGGTCACCACTATTCAGTTTCGTATATGGCTCTTTGGTTATGAAAATAGACTACCAACAATGATGATACAATTTCTGATATATTTTTATATAAAACTTGGTATTTAAACTTTACTAGGTCCTCTCGATTATAAAAATGTCAATAAAAAACCACAAAAATAGGTACATATACTTTGAGTTTTGAGTTTAGATGTCATTGATTATCCTGGAAACGTGTTGCACGAATTTTATAACTAATAATTTTGTTTTTAGGAGTTATCATAAATACAAATTCAAAGAGGAGATACAAACAGAAAATAATCATCAATACAAAATGAGTCCCAAATACGGAGAGCCTTAACTATATTAAGTTGTGTGGGAAACAGATCTCCCATGAATTTACTACAATGCTTTTTCCGGATATGTGTCTAACAGTTATAATGAAAATTTGAAATAAACTTAACGTTGTTCTGTATTGGATTTCTACGATGGCATATACACTCAGATCGACGTCAGGGTATACTCCTAATAAGATGATTAATTTTCTTTTGTACTAACTCATCCCAAGGTAGTTATATATCAAGTATCGTTGGAGGCTGTGGCGGATCGGATAATCATCTTGGTATTATGTTCCCGTCATGTTTAAAAAGTCAAAGATCAGAAGATCATGGGGCCAAACCACCAATTAACAATTAAATTATTGATGGAAATCAAAAGCGTTGCTCTTCCAGAAGCAACAGCTCTCATATCTCAAATCAAATAGTGTAATACACATGTCTTTTCATGAAAAAGGTCGCGTCTTTCATCACGTTGCCTTCTCATTCTTGTGCGTCCATAATACTTGTTTAAACAGTCTCGATCGTTTTTTGACAAGACAAACTAAAGATGGTTCGTTTTGTTATTGATCTGTAATGCTTCGCAAGCAGTTGGTCCACAATTCATCTTATGGATATGTCTGGTATAGACAAAAGCCTAACATGATGCATTCTGCACCATTAACTCTCTGCGTACGATTTTTGATTCCATTTCTGACAACAACTCACTACTGCATTTGTTCAAACCAGAATCGCGTAAGTCCACTATTTGCCTCCTTTGAAATTCGTAGAGCTGTTGGAGGGCTAGTAACATTTTTGGTTGATGAAAGTGCCACTCGTGAAGATTAGGCCTGAACACCATACCAAGGAGATAATATTTGGAAAACAATGCATTTTTTTCAGTAGTCATCTGTAGCTGATTACCATCGATTGAAAAACATCCCCAACATGCCGTGGAGGAAAAGAACTGATTATTATTTATGTAAACTTTATTTTTTAGTATGTTATTGTGTTGACTATTTCGAGTGTATATGACAATTGACATAACAAAATGGCAGTTCTAAATACAAAATGACTGGAATATTTCGTATGCGCGTGATTATTTCGAGACTTTAATCGTACAATAATTTATGTTATGAATTATTTAAACATAGAAAACATAGACATCCATCTTTGGAGCTGATATTTAATACTCATTATTTGAAAATGAATCATGACAATTGCAAAAAAGTTGTCGAATTATTTTTTATAGGACATTAAATTCTCCAGAGAAATTTTTTTGGTATCGTAGAAAAGCAATTACGATACATATTATTATAGTTGTAGTGGAATTGTCAAGAAAAGTTTCACATAGACAAAAAATATTGTAAATAAATCTTATTATGTAGAATGTGTCTCAGAAATAATGTCGTTTTCCAATGTTCACTTTCTATACTAAATAATCATACATAAGGAATGTTTCGATATTCAAAGTAAAATCAATCATCTTCTAGGGTCATAACCGAACGTTCAGCGCAATGTCTTTGGCCTTAATTGCAAAAAATGTTTGCGCTGCATTTTCAACATCTCCTTTGAAATCAATCTGATAGTGCAAGGACCGGAACTATATGCTGGATGTGGTAAGAGTTCAATACCATCACCACCACCACTTCGACTTGATACCGCGGAATTTCCGCAGTACAGCTTTCGACTTCAATGCGTCTCCAAGAAGCTCAAAATCACTCTCAAATATTCTTTGATAAATAATCAAGAATGGTGTAGTTCCAATCCTCAATCAATGGGAATAGATATACTGAAATGATTTTTTTGCAAGATCTACTCTTCAATTTCATAGTAGGAAATGGATTTAGACGTCTTAAGCAGTTCGTGGTCCGAATTATCAAGCAAGGGGAAGACAGTTTTTCACAGAATATATTTGTAGGGGTGCTAAATAAATGATTTGCTGAAACAATATGACAAAACTTTATTCACCAAAGGAATTTGGAGTAGACTAAGTTGAAACGGCGTAAAAGAAAAATTTAACAGAGTTAAAATTATCAAAGAAAAGTCGAAACGTCAAAATTTATCTTTCTTTTAAAAATTATCAAAAAAAAAAAATAACTAATGTTAAAATTATTTCGATATAACACACAACGGAAGGCATACAGAAAACCTAATTCCATAAAAAATTGATGAATGGGATATCACACATGAGAAAATTCACTGTTTTGTTTGTTAAATATAAATTGCTTCTTCTTGAATCACTTCATGTGATTTAGATTACACCTTGTATAAGATTTAATTTTTCATTTACCTCTCAGTACTGGAAGCAAAGAAGCTAAAATATCTTTGTATATGTCATTTTATTAAACCTGCTCTTAAATGGAAAATAATTTTTAATCAGTTTAACAACATGTTATAAATAGATTACTGTTTCCCGATAATATTAAAACTTGATTGATTTTGTCGTTATAATATGATAGGTTGAGAACAAAAGTTACATTTTAAGGTGGCTACGATTACTACTCAAATTTAAAAACTCCAACTTCGGCTCCGATGTAACCACGTTCGTTTTCCCTATTGTTGTTATCAACAATAGAAGTAGTAAGACTAGAAAAGACTGTATTTACCACTTTGACTACCTTTACCTGGGACTTTAACTAAAATTTGGATAACAGACTATTGGGTTTACAGAATAAGAAAAAAAGTAGGATAAAAGAAGTCCTATTTATTTATTTTTTCGCATGTCAATCAATCATTTATTGCAACACGTGGAGGCTTGGTGACATTGTGATTTAACATTTTATTTTATTTTTAAAACGCTACCTTTTTTCATTATATTTTATAATATTCTTCTATTGCCAAATATTTGTTTATCAGCCTCCTATAAAACTTGTTGTTCACTTGAAAAGTATACGGATTGTACAAATTGAATACAAAAATTGAAAAATTAGATCCAAATTTTTTTGTTTTGCCTACACTGATATTATCAAAATAAACATTAATAAGCTTGGTTTTGTTTCCAAACCTAATAATTGAGATTAAAACATTGTGAAGAAAGTTTGCCCAATCATTTAGAATGTATTGACTATTTTCCATCTTATTCGTTAACCTTATTTCATCGAAATAAAGGTGAAAATCTATATTTTTAAGTCTAGACTCGTAAGTAACAACTGTTAGAGAATAATGATTTTAGTTATAACGAAAACTCAAACTGGCACATAGGAGAGATTCCACCATGAAACTCACAGTTGCGCTTTATTAAATACTAACCTCGCTCCGACCGACCGTACAATTAAGAATAGCAATATGTGATGTTGTTAAACCATCATTAACGAACGAAATCGTAGAATTCTCAGGAACCGGCCGAAGTTCCACTATTTGGAAACCGTATTTTATATCACTTTCAGACTAAGGTTTTCCAATTTTGTCGACCCGGGTAGATAATTCTTGAGTTACGAATTCTTAATGGGCTTATTAATTAAAATAATAACATAATACGCAGGTCATTGCGATGAAAATAAAATAAACTTTATTAGACATAACTATTTGTCATGTCAATATTGAAGATTATATTGAGAATACTAGTTTTCCTTTATCTTAAATATAACTCGTTTTTCCTAGCATAACTTTGAGTATTTTCAGTTACACTGAGAGATATAGAAAGAGAGCTCTCTGGATGCTACTATTTGTTACCATCAGCAATTTTACAGATATAAAGAATTTCTCGATCAGTTGATTTGCCAACCATTAATACAATTTAATAAAGTAAATGTTATCGACTAAGAATCTATACCAAAGTAATTATTCCTACGCTATTGAATTATCAATTTTGAGAGTTTACTCACTACTTTAATTCGAAGTAACATTTTTACCTACTACGCAAAAGAAAAGGCTTGGCGAAAAAACAAAAAAAAGCTAATGGTATTGAGAAGAGCCACTAAAGAGAACAAATTTGATTATAAAATGAATGTTGAATTATCATTCCTCGTTAAAAACAAAGTAATTAACATTTTCACGAATTATTCGATTGTTGTAAGTATAACGAATCGATTCCAAAATAAAAACTTTCTGGGTTTAAGCTTGAGAAAAATGATAAAAAGTAGCATGGATTGAATTCGATTTGTAATACAATAGAAAAAATTAATGATTATTTCTACAGATGATTATTATTAAATTTTTGGTGTTGGGCCACTATATGTTTCCAATGGAATCGTTGAAAATGTCGCAGATTTGGGGAAAAATACTTGATCAGCAAATATTTGAGTGTTACGAATCGTTCAGATGGAAGTCGTGAATTTGAGGAAAATGGTGTTCGAGAAGCGTCGTGTCCGCATCCGAGAGATAGCAGAGGATCTTGACGTATTTTATGGATCGACTCTATATATTTTGATCGATGTTTTGGGTATGAAGTATGTCAATATTAAATTAGAACCAAAGACCCATTTCTTTAGCAAAAACAAGTCGAGTAGGCATTACAATAGAGATGCTCAACAAAATAGCTATGGACCCTACATTATGAGACTTAGGTTTATGAATATGACATCTATACAGTCCTACGATTTAGCAAATGGCAATCGAAGCTGAAGAAACAGTTTCTTTCCATTACCATAGTCAAATTCATCAAACATTAATTCCAGTTTAACCGTCAATAAGAAGTACTGGTTGTCATTTTGAGATGCTACGTGAAGTAATTCGTTATATCAGCATCATAAGAATAATATTCATTACGCACCTTGAACTTATTATGTCTGTAGTAAAATATCAATTCCGATATTGTTGTTAAAATTATTTGAAACAACAAATTTTTCTGGGACAAATGTGCTTGTCAATTCTTTTGGGGTTATGCAAACTTGCTTGCCGTGTTTGTCAAACAATATTGCCATGTTGCCATGTGTTTGAAATAGCCACGGCGCGGCGCTTCTATCTAGGAATGGACCTAGATGAATATTCTGATATAATGCGTATAACCTAAAATTGGCGAGGGCGTTATAAAATTTCCCCTCTGCTCCAATTAGGTTATTTAATTCTTTTCATATTTATTATAATTCATTTGAAGTTGAATATATTTTTCATCCCTCGATAACAACGCTGACCTGGCGGACATAGATGGAAATAACTAAGCGCTTTTGAAATGAACCACCCTCGTTTTAAGACCTGTATGTAAGACCGTGATGGAAATTTTAATTCACAATTTGTTTTATAAATCGGTTTGTGTCAAATTAATTTTTATTTAAGTGCGTTCAGATCATGGACAATACGGCGATGGGATGATGTGATGTGATGTCGACGGAAATAGCAGTAAAATTTCTAAGAAAAAATATTTTATTGCAATTTATCTACGTATATCGTAACATGACAAAGCTTTTCTGCTAGCGTCAATGCTAAAAACGCCTTATGGTTTGATGAGAATATCAAGTTTAGCAAACAAATTAAACAAGGCTTTTTATAATAATTTTCACTGATTCCAGTGATATTTGCGCGATTGTAGGTAGAACTGATGAAATCGTCCAAATTTGAAATATTATATGAATCTAATTAGTGTAATGTGTTTGCGTTCTCGTGACTATTCTACTCAAATTGAAATGTTCATTGAATCATACAGAATATATTCATATTTGTACAGAGGACAGGTTGAAATTCAATTTCTTTTTTATTTGAACACATCTAAACCTTTCAAAGATATCCTACATCCTATTTTACATCGAAATTACATTGAAATATCTTGAGAGCAATAAATATCTTAAGCTAAATATTCCCTCTTAAATAAAATAAATATATGTTTAAATTGCTTCTATTATAATAAAGAATAACAAAAAATAAAACTAGAAAATATTATAGTCCCATATATTAAAAATTGTACAGATACAATATAAAAGTTATAGTTGTGGAATTGTGTCACTAAAATACCAAGGTATACTGTTTCAAAAATATATTTCGAGCTTTCGAATAACATTGTATTACTTATCATAGAATTAATTTACCGATAATTGTGGTATTCTTATCTTGTGATGCATCATTAAATTCATAAGATTCATAGATGACAAGTAGTTGAAAAAGCTATAGAATACGGCAAGCCCGTGTATATGTGCTTCATAGATCTCCCCAAAGTATTCGACAGGGTAAGGCTAAACGACGTAGTAGACATCCTAAAAAAGAAATACGTTCCAAAAGCCATAATACTCGTAGACATCATAAGACATTTAAACTATAACACATCCACTCACATATTAGTAAAACCTGACGAGGAAATACAAACGCCGATAGGTGTCCGATAGGGAGATTCCTTAAGCCCGCAACTATTCAACCTGATAATGGACGAAATAATAAATCATGTCAAGAATACAGCAAGAGGATATTTACTTACAACGGGAGCAATAAAAATAATCTGTTATGCCTATGACACTGTAATTGTGGCAGAGAGTGAAAACGACTCACAGCAGCTCCTATATTCATTCTACGTAAAATCTAAAGTCTTTAACATGCGAGTATCTACCGCAAAAACTATAACCCTTGTCATCTCTAAAGAACAAATGAGGTGCAAACTCGCTCTAGAATAAAACCATAGAACAGGTAATGTCATTTGACTTCATAGGCACACAAATCAGCGCAAAGACCAGAACAGAATATTTCAAGTAAAAGGACAAGCAAACAAAGCCAGCTGAATATCAGGCGCACTCCGGGACATTATCTGCAATAATGCCAGTATGAACAAAAGGGCAAAAGTTAAAATTTATATATAGGATAAGACCCATATTGACATGTGTTATAGAAACAAGAGTGGACAACAAAAGAACTAAAAACATTATTTGAACAACAGAAATGAAACATATGCGGATACACACTAAGAGACAGAAAGAGAAACACGGACATAAGACACGAATGTGAGGTAGAAGACATAGTCAGATGGGAACGTAAACGTAGAAGAGCTTGCAACAAACACGTGAACAGGATGACCAGAGAAAGATTAGAAAAGATCGCACGAGACGGTAAACCAGGGACACGACGACCTTTAGGAAGACTTCCGAAAAGATGGATGGATTCATGGATATCAGTATCTCAAGGATGACAAGTTGGAAATTACAGGCCTAAGGCCTACAATACGTTGAAGAAGAAGAAGAATTGAAACTAGCACTCAGCTATTGTACCTGTAGTTTATTTATCATTAAAATTAACAGCATCTCTGATTTTTAAGACACTGGTGTGACAATCACCTGCACCGTCGTTAAAACCTTTCTTCTTTCTAGTTACTTTTTTTTTGGTTTGTGAGAGCAAATCGTCGGGAGTTTTTTTGTTTGTATGAGGGAAATTTAATGTAGGATATGATGATCTATAAATAAAAGCAATAATTTCAAATTTGACGGAATTAAACAGTGATTTGTACGTAGAATCAATTTGACGTAAAATGGCGTATCGATCAGCTAACATCGATGCCACAACTACCTTAAATATTTCACGTAAGCTTAATCTAGTTCATTCCCAACAACATCAAGCTCCAAGCATATTATTGTTTTCATTATTCAATACCTTGAATATCTAAGTAGGTACTACCCTATATGGAGAATTTAATACTTATCACACTAAAATATAGCTGTAGATAGAATTGTGTAAAATACGTATCAAGGAATTCACTACATTCAAACATTTTTACCTAAAAAATTGCAGTTCCCTGGGATTTTTCACCCTCCAGTGATAAAAAGAGAAATGTTTTTCAACCGAAAAATCTTTAGTCCTTGCTAGCAATGAAAATGCTGTTACTTTGTTCCGTACTGATGAAAAATTACGACCTGAAAAACGCCGTCATAACTATTCGCTTCATAACTGCACGTACAAATTGCTTACCAAGAGACAAACACCTCCTGGAAATTTTCAACAAAACCCCACACTGTGAACTGAAGAGAAATCACCTACGGAAAGTTGACTTACGAGGGGTGGAAAACAATAAACGTCATAATATTGAATGATATAATACTAGTTATGTACTATTCTATCACTAGAAATATTTCTGAAAGGCCTCGTTGTGACTTTATCAATAACAATGGTGTCCACATTAGGAAGATGGGGAAATCCAGAAATATTCACCATTCAAACACTTATATAGAGAAAAAAGTCTTCAGCTCATTTTTTAGTTATTCTCTTTCGTATATCGTTTCGCAAACTACGATTATTTTTTTAGGATTATAGAAATAACCGCTTGGAGAAGCTCTTTCAAATATATACAGTGGCTATAGGAGAAGAGTGACAAGTTGAGTTCAAACTTGTCGATGCTTGAGGGTGAAAACTAAGTAGTTATTGCTATTACCTCATCTTATACGCTTCAGAAATGTTTCCTTACTCTGTCAATTATCAGTTTGTGCAGATATATAATTTATACTAACATCTCGATTAGAGCTACTCTCTATACGCGGTTGAACGGGTGGTACAGAAGGAGCACTGTAACTTACATTGTAAATTTGGAGTGTTAAACTACCTTATGTATTTGGAAATGAATCATTTTTAGCACGAACTAACAACTGGTCTAAAGAGACATTTTTCAGAACACTGACACAACTTATTTAGGCACGTTTTAGCAAAAATTAGAACTATTCAATAAGGTCTTGACCAATGTATTCTCATTTCAAGGACCTGAAGAGAACCTCGAAAACGGAATACACTCCCTTGAAACTAAATTAGCGTTGGTAATAGTATAGGTCTTACCTCGACCGTCAAAGAGCTACAACAACGATTTGCATTGATAATGGCAATGCTTCATAATGACAACAAATTAATTCTAGCATATGCTTGCCATGACGTAACGGATAAAAGATAACCTCAAATTCATTTGTCGTCAATAATCCAATAGGTCTCTAGTCTGTCTACTGGTTTTTAGCTTATTATAACAAAAGAATGGAACCAAATTTTGTCCTGTGTAACCTTAAGATCAAAGTGCTAGACGTCAGAATGGTGTCTATGAAGAAATTGAAGATTGAAGATTATTCTTGAAGCTCTGTGCCGTCCGTCGTCAGTTCTAAAATTTCAGGAGATTTCACTAAAAGTTTACGGTCGATTATTTTGAATCATCTCAGCCCTTGTTGATTTCTGTCGTTAAAGTGTTTGGCCGGACACTTCCTGCTATATTACCGTTTGCGATATCCTGTACGACTAATTGAAAAGAATGATAATAGTTTGATACATCTTAATTACTCATTGCTCATTTACAATTCAAAGTTTATAATATTAATATGAATGACGTTATGGCACATTCTTTACCCTTTAAATTTAAAATTACTTCCACTTTCACACTAGACCAATTTTCTGGTATTAAATTGTCTAGAAACTATTCTCAGTATAACAAGTGGTGTTGGCTGGCTCCACTATGAGTGACCAAAATTTCTTCACAATACTGAAATTGAAAAAGTAGAAAAAGGCAAAGAATTAAACATTACCTAATTCAGTGGACATGTATTCACAATTCAATCTAAAAATTTTTAAAAATTGTTGATATTTTTTCTCCCAGTGCCTAAGAAAACTGAAATTAAGTTACTATCAGTGTTTTATAGCCAAACCAGTCTATCGATTATCCTAAAACTTCAAAATGTCGATCTATATTAACAGCGTTGCTCAAAATTTCTTCAACGTTGAGGAAGTTTTTTATTAAGGTATCCGTATCCCAATATGATTCTCCAAATTGTGGGAAAACCGATTTTTTGACAACTTCTATACTTTGCAACATATAGTGAAATTAAATTTCACTGTGTGGTCATAGTGGTTCTTAGAATATTTTTGCAAGAAATGCTTGATATAAATCATATTAATTACCGTTTATTACGAGTCTTACGGTTTTCAACTGAAATATTGAGGATAAAATTGAAAAAAAAAGAACTACTACTTAAGAATTTTCAACTGAAAATAAATTTCCTTCTTTAATGTGACTTTTTGTGCCCATAATAAACCGCAATTGTCTGATGTAGGACCCTAAAATAGAAGCAATATTATTTGCTATATTATGTTATTTCCAATTTAATTCTAATAATTATTCTCATCTCATCCTCTCAATATGCTATAAACTGACTAAAGTTATGGTTTTGACTAGTAGTTCATAGTCAACTTTAAGAAAGTTATTTTCCATGAAAGTTTCTTCGCGACCCTTGTAACAGAAAAAATTATGTGAAAATATCAGCCGAGAAAATTAAAAGTGCTCGTCGTAGTCGTTGAGCAACAAACGTTGAACTCCCCGGCACCAGCTACGGTAGACGGGAAACGTGTAAGTTTTGCCATTCATAACGTTTGATTAATGATAATTGCCGGAGTTTACCATCAAGTTATAAATTGCTGAGGGGAGTGTTAAATCTATAGATTTATAAGAGCTCTGTTTTTGTTTACAACGGGGTGAGATTTTGGCAAGTCAGCTACGAAAGTACCTATACAGGGTGGTCTACGTCCTTTTCTAGATTGAAATATTCCAGCGGATAAAAATAAACACTGTAATTTCATAAATTGAGGCAGCTATGCTTGGTACATGGCAGAATATGGAGGATTTTTAAATAAAATGAGAAATAAGAAATTTTAAGCCAGAAGAGACCTAAAATCAATCAATCAAGAACATTTAGATGCATTGATACCTAATTATCTTGAAAAGACACATTCCAGTATTCATTACACGAATAAAACTTGTTCAAACATATATTCTCGCCAGTATTCAGAAAGTTCGATTTTTTATACGTAATTCCATTACAAATGAAGCGAAAAGTTAGCTTATGTTCGTCAGGATTCGCATGGTGCTAAATCTGGTATATAAGGCACACGGATACTACAAGATATTTAGCATATAAAAATATGAGTATAAAAAGCGATTTCTGACACGTTACGTTATTATGTTGGAAGAAAAGTCGTTGGTCTATTTTTCACATTTTTTTCACCTTTAGTAAACTTTCCAGTATCTCTCAAATAGTTTAACAAAAGAACAAGTGTCACTTCAAGCTCATTTTCATTTGTTTCGAGGGGTAATATCGAGGTTCCTCACACACAACTAACTCATTTTTACCTTAAATCACTTAAAACACATTTAAGCAGTTTGCAAAGTTACTTCAAAATTTAATGTTATAGCTTTGCTCCAGATCCATATTTCAAGATAAGCACTGGACAAACACGGATGGTTCAAACTTAATTCTGTAAAAGTTCCGGATTGTTAACAATCGGGCATGAGCCGCTCCTGGCCTTCTGATAGTAGTGTAGAATTATTTATTTCGTCAAACACTACAGGGACATACGTAACCATCTATTAAAAATTTATAATGTTCGAATGTATGATTTAGAAAATAATAAGTTCTGGGTATAAAAAGTACAGAATGAGTATGAGAAGTACAGAATGTGATCCAGGAGAAAAAATGGAATAATTTGATGTAAAATTTACGGTAACAAAATGTTTGAAAAGCTACTGCCTTCGAATGAAGTGCACGAAGTGGTGCGACACGATCAATTGAGTAAAATAATTTTTAAAGAGAATTAAAAAATGATGACACAGCTTAGCTGAAGAAAGAAAAAAATATTGTTATAAAAAAGTAATGCATGAATTTGCAGCCAGTTTAAATCAACAACATTGGATCTCAACAAATTATATGTGATAAATCTTGTTATTGAGACTGAGAAATAAAAACTTTGATGGATCGATTCGATTAGAAAACATTTATGGATAGAAATTTAGAACCTAAACTAAGTATTGTGTAAATAGTGAGCCTAACAAATTATTGAGTTTCCAACCAATAATTTAGGTATCAGCACGATTTTAATTTCATATATCAGAATATTGTTTACAATTCCTTCCAATAGTTTCCTTCCTATAATACTCATTAGCCTTCAACACATACACTTGTGCATGTTTAAACTAGATTTATATGCTCGAAACTAATCCGCTCTCATTTCTATCCATCAGAAAACTTCCAACAAAATCAACATTCACGAATACCCTCAACTTTCTCGTTCCAGGTGCGTGGTTTTAGTAACTTTCAACGAGCTCACAGTGAGCCTCCAAGCCTTTAACGCAATAAAAATTTTGAGTGACGGGCGACTTTGCATGTCCGTCAGCTGATTACGGAGTTCTAGAACGGAGAGTAACATCGCGTGTTGTCTAATAACAAATCTGGCAGCAGCAATCATACCAGTTACAGCAAAGTTATTGTTTAGCCAGGTCAGGCTATGCACACGTCGACACGACATTCTGTTTGCAAGCTCAAAAGTAGGGGTAGTATTTTTGTTGGCCGCTAGATTGGGAGAAGCACGCAATCAAAATTCTCTCAAAGGTTACATTTCCCGAAGTGAGTACAACAATTTCAGAAATATTACTTGTTTTTTTAATTAAATGACTATTATAAACATTTGAAAAAAGCCAATGCAGATAAGAAATCCTTCAGATATCTATAACTTCTCCATTATTTTACAAACTTCATTATATTGGTTGGGAAAACAGGCTGGTAGATGGAAAATATTGAATATCCTATATTTTGATACTTTCTGGGAAAATTAATAATAAAAGATATAAAAATATAAAAACTGTATGTATATGTAAGCGTTTTTGTAGTGGATATGTGGTGAAATTAAACACCGATGTGTAGAAACTCTAATATATTCTGAGCTTTCGAATACTTATGTATGCATCGTCTGGGAATCAACATAAGATATTACAGAATTTATTACACCACAATTCTTAACTAACTAATTCCCAGACGACGAAACAAATATGTAATTCGAACGCTCGGATTATATTAGAGTTAGTACACGTTGGTGTTAAATTTTGCCATATTCCTACTAAGAAAACGATCATAATCGAACAAGCAAGTTTTCGTAATGGGATGTAGGCAAAAATAAACACCAAAGTGTACTAACCCTAATATATTTCCGAGCTTTAGAATACTTATGTATTCATCGTCTGAGACTGAAATATAAAATCGCGGCAGCTTTAAATTGTGTTATTTTATCCAAAAAATCTAAAATCTATCGATTTCAAAAATCAATATCAAAATTGATGCTTGATAGGAATATTAAGGTATTTATTATTTTTGTTATAGAAATCGTTGGTGGTTTTTTTGATTGGCTAGATTATGAATGACAATAAATTTTCATAGGTTAGATCAGTCTATGTTATTGCGAATAATGTTGAATATTTACCAACAAATTTGCCACATTCCCACTAAGAAAACGCTCATAATCATAATCATAATATATATATATATATATATATATATATATATATATATATATAAAACCAATTTTGTGGAAACTTGATAATCCAAAGTACCTGAACATCAAAAAGTGCAATTGAAATTAGGGTCTTTGAATCCATCTTAATCGATTTTAGATCATGATTGAAAATGAGATGAATCGGAAGAAGGGACATTTCAGGAACGTTGGATACCGAACGGCGCAGTAATATGGCTTCGTTTGTATCTCCCTTGGGAGCCTAAGGTCTAACAAACGTATAAGAAAATGTGAGAGACTTTCAATTGGGACGAAAGATATGTTATTATATGTTATGTTATTATATATTATGTTATTATATATTATGTTATTATATATATATATATATATATATATATATATATATATATAAATGCTTTTTTCAAAATACTAATGTTTTTTTAGTCGAGACCACCTCAGTATCCCCCGATAGCTTAAAGCCATCTGAAATTCACTTATTTAATTGACAAACAATATCATATCTTAACAACCAAACGACATTGAAATATTATTGCAAGGCATGATTAATATATTCCAGGAATATTCATTCTCAAATCAAATTAACCTCAATTAATTAAAAAATCTAGTTTAGTAGGAATGTAAATGCAGATAAATAAAAGAAAATTATTTATAATTCTTGTAACCATTTTGAAAACGAAACATGAAATCGATAAACCAAAATAATATTCGACCTATGATTTCACTGAATGATAATATTTTTTTCTACTTTTTATCAGTGTTATGTCAGTTTAGAGTTTTATTCGAGCCATTATTTTCACCCATTTTATTTCTCACACTCTGCGAACGTGAGATGTAATAAAGACTGATATATCTTAGTTGGTGGCCAATGAACTTTTTTTAAGGACATATATCTGATGTATGGCCATCATTTATTTTCAGTTTTGTCGACTAGATGAAGTTCCGACATTTTCCAGTATAAGCTCTCAGGAGGATGATCTTAAAATAGTTGGGGAACTGGATTAATGTCGCTCATTAATAATACGCTTAATAGTTGCATTAAATTGTGGATAAATGAATACAGGAAAGATGATTCTTAACAGATATTTTTATATTTTGTTCCCTACCTGTTTTACCAAATTACTTAATTTTTTTAAATAATAATTGTTTTCGAAGTAATGTATTATGTTTCAAAATACAAGAGTGATGCTATATAGTTTGACCCAAAAGAAAACTATACGTCTTTTTAGAAAAATGATTAGTTATTTTCCAAGTAATCTTCATCTTCATCAATGCAATTTTGAAATCGAAGCGTCCACAATTTAAAATTTTGAAGCCAGTCATGTTTCTTCAGGTTGTAGAATCAACAGAACTCACACAGTGGCAGATTAGGCGGATAGGATGGATATTTAAAATATTCACCCACTTAAGCTGTAGGTAAACATTTGGTTGTGTACCAGTTTGTTGTAACTGTATATTTATCATCTTAATTGATCTCAGTAAATCTGTACTACGGAAATTAATGGCTACAAAACTTTGTTCACCACTATTTGTGCGTATGAATTAACACACGGTTCTCCTAGCGGGTAGGAACATCATTAAATGATATTTATGTTATAACTTGTTATATTTTTGAAAGAATACAATGTCCATCATTAATTAACATTTCTATCTTTCAAAAATCATTAAAAGTATTAGTCCAGAGAGTAATGAATTCCTTCACATTTGTTGTCTAAATCATTCGATAAGTACATCTTGAATCCTTTTCGAAAATACGTTCCACTCTCTCCAACTATCCAATAGTCACTGAAGAATAAGATTCACCGACATTTGCCTCATCATCAAACGGTGTTCATCCTCTCCTATATTAGTTATACCACCACCACACATCAGTTACTCGTGGACGATTTCCTTCTCAAATACGTATTTTAACTTTGAAGTTCTGTTGTTACTGGTACTTAGTTATAGCAGCGGCTCCAGTGCAGTCAGATGTTATAGTTCTTCCAATCTTCCAACATCAATTGCAGATTATAAAAACTGGTTCGGAACCTTTGCCGACAAATTTGTTTGATCTACCATAGGCGTAAATACCTCATTTTATAAATTTATTATTTTTGTTAATATATATATATATATATATATATATATATATATATATATATATTTATATATATATATATATTTATATATATATATATATATATATATATATATATATATATATATTTATATATATATATATATTTATATATATATATATATATATATATATATATATATATATATATATATTTATATATATATATATATTTATATATATATATATATATATATATATATATATATATATATATATATATATATATATATATATATATATATCTTATACAAGAAAGTTTTCGTTAATTCGTTAAGCGCCACTCGAATCTTTATAAATTGGACGGAATTATACACCGTTATTTAGACAGATGCAGTCAATTGTACTTGGAACTTAGAAAAAAAATCATTATTATACATCTCTAACTTGCAACAACAGAATATTAAATTATAAAACGTAAATAGAACAAATGAAATGCACCTGTCTCTTAGGGAGTTTGGTTTAAACAGGGTACCAGAAGTGACCTGTGCTTTTTTTGTACACCATTCGGTTTTTATTCTGGAAAACAGAATTTTATAGCAAAAACCATAGAGGAAAATGAATTTTTCATGAATAAAACGAAAGAAAAAAAATATTTCAATTCCAAAGTATTTTTATAACTAATCATGGTAGTCAGAATCGTCTGAACTAGAGTCACCATTTGATTGAATTATGATGGGTTCTAAAGAGGGTGATACCACATACTCATCTTGTTCTTTAATAACATGTTCAACACAGTTTTTCCAAAGCTCCAAAGCGGTCTGCTGATAGAACTTTCTTTACAAGTTCTACAACTACTTTACTAAGTTCTGAAGACAGATTAGTACTTCTAATGCCGCAACCCTGTTCTCCTTATGTAAATTGTCCTACGTATAAAATCTTGAGTAGCTTTGTCATCTGATTTCAGTTTTTCTCCACATGTTTTTCGGTTCTGTGAATGATCCATAACAACTCTTTTCGTGACTACTCGATAAATGGAAAATTTATTTACTCTAGTTAATTCAGCAATTCTTTTTATGATTGCATTATTAGATTGCTGAATATTTTTCTTTTTGGAACGTTCGAATATATTTAATAATTTACTGTATTTGTATATCTAAATTTTTAGTATTGAATTCATACCTGTTTTTATTCTCACTACACGGTACAGTTTCATTGTCTTCATTCGTTCATAGTCTAGAGAAAGTCATATTTCTATTTGGTTAAAGAATTAAATTAATCTCACCAAGCAAGGCAAATGATTATCGCAGACTTTCTGGCAGGAATATTTCGAACAAACTGTGTACCCACAGCTTCGGCCATGTTTTTATTGGAGATGATGAGTCCACGTGGACTGACAGTTTGTTAGATGTTTACCGAATTTTATACGGTAAGTAAACATTATTTTTCATTTGTTAATTTGGTATGTCGTGCGTATTTATGAAATAATGATTGTTCCTCGCATAATTGTCTTCTGCAAGTGATATTGGAAGAAATATGCTGCTTAAATATTGAGGTAAATAAAATTTCTTTGTTGGCAGCTCTGGTTTCTCAAGTTCCCTGACATCTCAAAGTAAACAGAGAGGTCTTTATATTGTAGATATAATTTATTATAAACTCACAAAAAACATGTTTTCAAAGATAATGGAAAAAACTTTATCTCTAAATTATTTATTTCAATGCTCCTTAGTAATTTTCAATATCATCCACTTGAAAATAAACGTGATCTGAGTTTTAGTAATGTAGGAAGTAGAACGAATCAGGAAAATGTGGTTATTTGAAGGATTATTATCTTGATTTCCAAATATTTTGAATGCTGGTCTCTTAATGCAATATATTTGGGATTCTTATCAATACTATTTTATCGATTGAATATATAATTATATTCAAACTGTTAATGGAATAAAAATAACAACAACGAGTTTGGAATACATTAACTAATTTGGAATACGGATTGCCAAATGCGGTGACATGAAATTTGAATATCTCGTTTGTTATCAAACCGCACAAATTGGGATGCTTTTGATGGGTTAATGCTGTCAGATTAAGTGAAAATTAGGGCAAACAGTAACAAATAATGCAAATGTAAATTTTGTGATCGAAAATTATACAAAGTTCTGGAAATTGTTCATTGTTCTAATTGAGCATGATATTGAGTATGTTT
This sequence comes from Diorhabda carinulata, assembly GCF_026250575.1. Lineage (NCBI taxonomy): Eukaryota > Metazoa > Arthropoda > Insecta > Coleoptera > Chrysomelidae > Diorhabda > Diorhabda carinulata. The sequence goes on along the minus strand of NC_079462.1, from coordinate 24,061,277 downwards.
TTTTTATTCTTTTCAAGATTATCTATCCAATATTGTATCTATATAAATTTGAATGTGTTTAAAAAATAAAATATATTTACCATCAAACTATATTTTAAAAAGTTCAATTCTTTTTTAAATAGAGAAAATTATTTTATTATATAATATTTATTCACAAACCCATGTGTACCCACTGGGGATGTCGGGTGTGTGTTATTATTCATGCACAAAGTTTCGTGACTTTCGTCTTCTTAAGTTTTTCCATAATCTTCATCCATGTTACCTTTTTTTTTATTCGTTAATTGTGTTCTCTTGAGATTTCCTTGGACGTCCTCTTTTCTGCTTTGCCATTTCTCTAATTTGTCAAATCCTTGTCATTGGTCTCTTGTTCCCCATTCTACGAAGGTGTTCGAACTAAGAAAACCAATCATCATAAAACTTTGTACATAGGATACTTTTTATTAAAAGACAAATGTTTTTTACGAGGTATAAAACAATTTTTTTACAAAAATCTCAAAATCTAGCTTCTTCAACGCCATCTAGCATTCCAGTAATGGAGTTCCAGCCCTGAGTACTGTTACATGCTGTTCATTATTTTAGATCCTACTCTTTGATTTCAATTCGTACTCTGTTCTTCTTTCAAAATGCCCCTAAAAGCACGCAGAGATGAAAAGACAATAGCAAGCGACAAAGTCCTTTTGGAGAGCAGCTGAAATTCCTCTTCAGATACAAATTCGTTCAGAAAGACAAACTACGCTGCAGGCAGAAAGAAGAACGATAGAAACTCCAGAACAATCGCAGGCGATAAGAGTTCATAATGCAGAAATGCAAACCACGGGCTGTCGAAATTACATGCGTAACTAATAAAAACTGTCACTATTGCGATGCTTTTCAATGGAAAGATGAAACTGTTGGAATGTGCTGTTCCAGTGATAAAGTTTCATTTTCATTTCTTGGTGAACCAGAGGAGCCTTTGAAAACTGTATTGTTAAGTTTCACAGATGAGTCAAAGTAATTGTTAAGGAAAATAAGTATAATCATATTCATTCATTTCTATTGTAATGATCTCTGAGATTTATTTGATGACTTCAATGCTAGCGAAGCTGCGGGTAAAAGCTATCTTTATATAAAAACTACAGAGTAGCAAACGAAATGCTTGATTTTCCATATATTGCTACTGTAAATGAAGTGTCCCACTAAAATTAGTTCGAAAAATATCCCTTATCCTGCCGCTGATTAAGCTAGAATTCTGATTGTAACTATAATTTGATATGTAGGGCTCTTCAAACAACATCTCAATTTTTGGCATTACATTTTTCACAAAAGCATAACTTCAAATGAATGTTCAACATTATCTTACTAAAATATCAAATGTATATTTTAAACAACTTAGAAATTTGAAATTGAAGATATAAGGAAAACAATCAATCGAACTAAATATATAGAAGGATTTAAAAATAAAATTAAGCTTCTTTTAATATAAAGAACACAAATAAAGAAAAATTCTAAAAACGATACAGTTTAGAAAAATCCAAATAGTTTTCTCAGACCTTTACAATTAAAGTTGATATGAGCAAATCAGAACATGCTCTCAAACTGTGGTATTTGTAATCAAATCCTTTCTAACAAGGTAGCTCTGGAACTAGATTGTTAAGCCTACAGAACAATATTCTCACCACGAATCTCAGGACTAAACAAGACACATGATTTAAAAGCAAATCTGTGTACGAAAACTGCTTCTAAAACATGGAATTCAAGTGTAGATGTTTTATTTCTGATAAGTCACTTACTGACTTGCTTTGTTTATGTACAAAAATATAATTAATAATAATTTTGAATTAATTGAAAAAGTAAAACAAGCTTTTTTGGTACATATAATACCGATTAAACTCACTAAGAAAATTGCATACGATGTATTTTGTACAGCTCAATTTTTAAAGCGATCCTTTAGGCACTAGAAGTAAGACACCTTTAAATTTCATTCAGTCAATATTCATAAAAGTAGTTGGAACATTTCCAAATTGCATTGATATTTCTACGGCATTCCGATATTGACAATTTACAGAATAATCATCGTGTATAAAGTAGATGCATTTCCTTAGAATAGTGGTCAGTAAATTACAGTAATTGAATTTAAACGAAAGTTTGAAGAACAATAAAAAGAGAGAGGAGTTACGAGCGGACTATATTGACACAAGCAATTTTACTGATATTGCTCACTTAATATTACATATTCCAAAAGGTCAACGAATTGAGAAATAACTGCTCTAAATTATCATTTTGAACTAGTTGTTCCATTTAAAAGGGATTTTCTCTTTTACTTAAAAAAACTTGTAGGCACAATAAACTGTTAGTTGTCACCGCAAAGCCGTTTTTTATTACAAAGTAAATTTTCTACCCTCAAAATTTACGACTTGAAATATATCCGATATTCAAGAAAAAAGTGCAATATGCCATAAAAGCTAACCTAGCATCTGCTACAAATTCGACTTTCCCTGACAAAGAATAATGAATGATGGCCGTTATACAGGAAAATGCTATCATAAGCATACATATAGCGCTTTTGCAAACTTTAAAATCTAGCTACCAGTTTCCAGTAGAGGTCAAAAAGAGCTTAGGAAGCCAAGGATATATAACAGGGAGGATGGATGTTATCACCTGAGCCCGATGTAGTAGCATCATTCATTCATTTCAGATTATCAAATTAAACCTATTTTCTAAATAAGCAATTTAAATTCATATTTTTATTTTTATCAAATTGGACCTAAAAAACATTGAGATTATACCGTTGAAAGGCTATATGTACATGCCCCAATGTTTTTAATTGGAATTATAAACTTTTGATGTATCGTGTGAAAGGTCTCTCCAGTATCTATTGAGACATGTTTCATTTCCAATCTATGGAATAATTGAGTTGGAATAAACTAAAATCATATTATTACAAATATTTTGCTACAATTTAATGAGAATTACAATGCAAAATGTAATGCTACTTGAAAAACTAATAATTACTATGAATCTTAATGAGGCAGATGTTCAAAATGTTCACTGTGAACGTCTCGGCTACTTACTTCTAACCTTATTAAATATATCAGACGTGTTTGACATAATCGCTAGCGATATTATTCAAATAAGTTTTCTACACAATACTCTCCGGTCTTCTTATACCAGGATAGAATAAAATCTAATAATGTAAGATCGCGCTGGCCATTCAATCGATCCTCGCCGATTGGGAGATATTCCATTGAGGTATTGCTGGGCAATGCTTTGTTAAAGTGGTGGTGCTCCTTCTTGCTAAAACCATATGGCAGTCACTGGAACTTAAGAGTTCCCTGGATAAGAATATAAAGTCCGAAAGACTCATTTTAAAGTAGTTATATATATATAACAATCGTTAAATAAATTAACAATCGTTAAATAAATTGCAGTCGATTTAAAAGGGAAAGATGACATGGTTTCCAAGGAATAGCTTTTTAAAGGTCTTTCCTCATCCAGTGAAATCAGTTAATCAGCAGCGGCAAAAAATACACAAATATAACTAAATTCATAAATAAAATAAAATAAAATCTAAAAGTGCGCTTATCAGATAGTATATTTTCTAATTGAAAAAATGTTTATCCAACATGTTCATCATTTCACGTGTTTCAAGATCTTCCATGAATATGTACAGTAACCATGTGTTTATGTTAGAATGGTCTTAACAAAATAGATATGGGTAAAATTACAGGTAAATGGTCTGTTCATGGGTTTCAATGAAGTGAATGTAGCCTTTGTAGAACAAATTATTTTATTTGACGCTGTTGTGAAGTCGATTTTTGTGTCAATTGGTTTTTAATGCATAATTGAAATTGACAATTAGTAGAGACGTTTTTGACGAAATAAAAAGGAGTGCGAAATGTTTCTCAAATCCAGTGTTGATAAAGCAATTCAGTTCGCAATATTATAGGAATCGGTAGCTCGATAACCAAGAACCTAACGACTGCCTCATCACTCCAAATCAACCTAGGAATGTTAAAAACGATTCACAAACAAAAAATGGGTGCCAATAACAATGAATCAAACATATTACGGAATAATGAACCCACAAAAATATTTTAGGAGCAACTTTTCATTTATCGGATTAAAACCTGGATTTTTAAACTTAGGAGGTAAGATTTTTATAAACAAAAGAGATGATCTCACTGATAACAATTCATGAAAATCAATCAGAGTGGGTAAAAAATACAAATTATGATCTCCTTACTAAAATAAATTCATTATCTGTAGTGATGAAGTCACATTTGCGTCTCATAAGGACTAAATAAGTATTTCAGAATGACTCTTAAGTAGAAAGTTAAATTTTTGGCTTCTGTTATGATTTGGTGATTCTTATCAGCTAGTGAAATGAGAAATTTAGTCTTTTATCAAGTTACTATTAATGAAGGTTTTAAGATATTACAAAATTTCACAATTGAAATAATACGTTCAATTAATAATGAATGTATTTCCCAACAATCTGTGCAGCTTGCAATACAGCTTAGTAGGTGTTTTTGGAAACCTTTATGTAATTGCTGCCACAAAACCAAAACTGTAGTGCAGCAAGAGCTGATTCTAGCTTTTCGAAAATGATGAAAGTTCCAAATCATTATAAAATATATTAATGAAAACATTATTAGTGTCGGCACCAAGTTTTTGTTCTAATTGCAAGTATTATATAAAACTTTACATTTGCTTTGTGATAACACATTCTTTCAAATGCTAACTTTCGATATTTAAAATCTGTATTCATTAAAATTGAACACTTTCTAGATCAATTAACTGCGAGGAAGCGGCGTATATTGAATTTTCATGGAATAGTGGGATATTGAGAAAAATTCAGCTTAATTCAACCATAGCTTGAAATTAATATGTCAACATGAAAATGTTGTGATAAAAACGTGATAAAAAGTAGAAGAATTGATTCCAGTTTTCAAATAGACGTCCTGTAGTAGTAATCTTTCGTCGGCATACCATTAAGCCGTCATATATCAAACGAAAAAGTTGAGATCAAATTCCATAAGAGCAGTTCTGGAATTGAGGATGAATAGAAGCAGTACACAGTCTAAAAAGGGGTGTTGTACAGCGGATTAGATTTCAATTGTTTTCGCTGATTTTCATAAATCAATCATATATATAATTTATAAGATAATTAGTTTTTTTAGATTGAAGTTGAATAAATGTTATCAAAAATACGTGATAGTTTTTAAACATTTTCATTAATTGGTAAAATCAAAAAGCTGATGGTAACCCTACAGAATTTTCAGTTATAGGTAACAAACAAAACAGTATTGTACATAAAACCAACAAAAATTTTTTTGTAATTTATTTTTAATAATAATGGATAGAATTGTTTCGAATGGTGCAGCCAAATAACGGTTTAATCTCGAACTATGTAGCTAATATTTAAATTAATCAATTATCCTCAGTATGGAGTCAGCAATGTATAGGGAAGGGGATCGGCAGATGCGGTAGGAGACGCAATGGACAAATTTAATTTACTGCTTGCCTGACTACAATCACAAATTTCAATTTATTTTAATGTTATATTGTAGAGTCTAATATCAAACTGAAAAAGGAATACAAAATTATTTGAACGTCGAGTTCAACGGACTATTTTGTTGCCAGTCGTTTATACAGTGAGAAGCGGAATTCCTTTGACATAGAAATATCTATACGAGCCTTTTAATTCTAGATAAATGGAATTTATAACCTGTAACAGTGGAAGATTTATTCCACTGAAGGGTGGTTATTTCCTGATTTGAATATTTGAAGAGCCACAATTTTACATAATCGGATTATTACAATCAACGTTGAATTTCAACCATTCCAGCACGTATTTCTATAGGATGATTCTTTAGAAAAAAGTTACTGATCTTAGATGAAAAATATGCGAAACATTTAATAATTACCAGAAACGATAATTCATTGATTGATAAATGAGAATTAAATGACAATTTTCAAAAATTTTTCGAATTACGTGTAATATACAGTGAAAGCCTTCGGATATATGTTAATTATAACTAATTTGAACATATTTACATATTTTTGAAGCACTTCATAGGCTACATAGGTGATATGTATCAAATGTGGGGGTATCAAGCCTAATACAGTATTATATTATTGCAAATATTTTATACGCGCCTAAACAGCAGTTCAAACCATAAATGTTCTTCTTCATCGCAGTTTAGTCCAAATAAACTCAAATTTTCACACATCACTTAACAAACTGAATTCGTAGGGTTTTTGGAATACTTGGCAAGGAATGTTTCACACAATAATCGCCTTGCTTTACACGTTATCAATTCTCTAATGATAACTGCCATATTTCATGTAAATGCAATTTATCATACGATTCATCAGAGTTAATTTCACGTTATTCATAATAGTCTGATCACGTACCTCAATCATAACAAAATAAAATCCGTTCAAACCCTTTTATTTATTTTGATTGAGCAAGGCGCTCAGAAACTCATCCTGGACACAATTCATGGCAAGTTCGGTTGCACAATACATGGAGAGAAGTTTCTTCTTCACCCATATATTCGTGAGGTGCTTTATGATCAGCCATAGTCGATTTCTTCCGAATTCGATTAGAAAACTTTTCAAGAAACTATGGTGTGACAGCACTTTTTGCTAATCCATCTGCTCCTTCATTTCTCCCCAGTTGTGTTCCGCCTACCGAGTAGCTCATGAGCTTTTTTAGGATGATGAATTGTCCAGTAAGGGCCAAACTTGCGTATACCTCTGGTTGAGAGATGGTAGCTAGGGGGCTGAACCCGTCAGTATAAAGAGCTACTTTTGCTTCCAGTTGAGACTTGATACTATCTGGATACCAAATTGGCTATTTTGGGTAGAAGAAATTAGGAAAGTCAATATAATCCAATGCTGTTTCCCAAAGCTCTTGCGATTCCAGCATCATTGCAGTTTTTACTGCTGTAACATTTCATAAGCTTCATTGTCAAATGTAATCTTTTGATATACAAAACAACCACAAATTTCGATTATTCACAGTGCCTCAAAATGACCAAGCCTTTTTTGTCCTTCAACAATGGCGCATCAATATTTGATTTTGTATCAAAATCTGCATGTTATTTTGGTATTACATGGTTTGTTATGCTATTTTTTCATTTTATCGACGCTTTTTTAATCTATTTTCTATATATTGGGATGTCTGTGTTATATAAACAGCATAAAAATGGATTACAACGAACCTCAAATATAATGATAATTATTTAATCTATTGATGTTCCAAAATTCACACTGCTGAAATATATTGGTGTTGATGTCATTTATGACAATCTAAACTAGTGAGAAAGTTCTTGTGAATATAAAAAGAAAAAATGTTGCGCATTTTCTTTGTCACAAATTCGAAAGCTGATGAGATCTAAATTATGAACCGAATCTATCAATTTCACATAATTTATTTAAATTTGCCATCATTAGAGAAAAAATAATGGGGTTTGGTTTCGGTGTTGCGTTTAAGAATTCCAAATTGCTTATTTTTTATTTGTATAAAAATATTCAACGGCTGTACAAAATTTTTGAATGATTTAATATCAACGAGTCTTCTCGGATTATTAGATTACTCCTAGCGAGCTCAACCCAAAGGGACACTGCAAATCGACTGAATGAGTCATTTTGCGGATCTCAATCGGCTCCAGGACGCTGGAAATTATTGAAATTATTGCTGAAACATGGAGTCCTAGAAGATTCATCGTAACAACCGCTATTGATAATCTGGGACTAACCATTTCGTAGAAATCCTTGTAATATCTGCAGAATCCTGGGTAGAAAGATTCTCAATACTAGAGGAGAAGAGTCCGTAATGATAGTTTAAGAGCCAGATGACTTCTAAGGAGAGTATCATTTACTCTTGTACATAAGCAACAGAAACATCAACACTGGCGTAATGAACAGAGATGATTCATAGATTAGTCTCGTTATGAATTATTTTCAGACAATTGTATTGTATAGAAATCAGAACAGATAAATAGGGATGAAATGATGGTGGCCATCATACCACAATTTTCTGCCGCTATTAAAACCAATTCATATTTATTGATGATGACAGGAGACCAAATCAAGCTGCGATGGTTTCAAAAGAAATAGAAAATCAAGGTTTTCTCTATCTATCCCTTCCACATAGTTAATCTTATATGAATCCTATAGATAAAATTTGAGATTAATTATTAAAACTCAATGATGACCTCAAGCTGCGATTAGAAACAATCCAGAAACCTAGAAACCAGAAACCCAGAAACCAGAAATCTTCTTCACAAAATTTATTGGACTGCTTGGTTAAAGGCACGTCAAGAAGATGTACTGTTGTGACACGTACAAATGAAAGTCACAAAAAATATAAGCTGTTGTTTAGATTCCTTGATGAATTATTTTGGCATTGGCATTGGCATTTTATAAGATTTTCAGTATTTTGAGATAAGAAAAACAAATTCTATTAGTCGTTTCATGTATTTAACATATCCTTTTAGAAAATATAATTGAATTTTTAAACATCGAATTAAATTAATATCATCAACTATTGAACAGCTGTTTATTTCCATTTAGTACACGGTACAATTTTTTTCCGACTCTCCCCTATAATCATAAATGAATTTCAAATTAGAATTCGGGTCGCTATTCCATTTTTTTTTGTTTAGACTGCTTTCTTTTGTTCTTCATATTTTGAGAGTCTATCCGTTGGAAGATGCGATAAGTTCAAATTAATTTTGGAGAAAATTACCACTCACCGTTTAGTTCGGTCTAGTCGCCGTGAGAAGTCAATAAACTCATTAAGAAAACTTACCTGAAACAAAAAAAGGCGATTAGTTAAATCATGTTTTCCCATGCTATATGTGATGTTGTTAGTTCGCAATTAGTGGGCTTTCAACATGTATTTATTTTAGTAAATATTTATGTTGGATGTAAGCCGCGTATTCTCAAAAACAGTGAATCCATTATTTTTATCTTCTTTCTAAGTACAGAACGAAAATCATATTCTAGCTATATCCAATTAGCGTTTTCCCATTGAAAATCTTCAATGTAGAAGTTATTTCAGTGAGAAAGAAATTGTAATATTTCATCTTTGAATCAATAATAATAATTTTTATTCCTAAATGTTCAACAAAATATAAATTCATCATAATGGGATCAAGTTTAATCAAGAAATTCTTAGGTATAACAATTAAAAAACCTGAAGCTTTCTTTATCTATATCGAATTGTTTTCTTTTTGCCAACCAGTTATTTCAGATTCTTCCCCACTAAATTATTACAACTATTATACATTCTATTGGTCTACTTTTCCACTAGATTTTCCACTTATCTTGCGAAATTATTTATTTTAGAGACATATACGTATTAAACCAATCGATTTGTCAGATTTATATAAATTTTTGACAGGAACTTCAGAAATATGGCGCAAATTAACAGCTATCTGTGAGGTAGGTGTCATAATTACTTGATGCTGACCAAAAGCGCGTTTAAATTCAAAATCATACCATTGTTTGATATCTTCAAACAACTATATTGTCTGAGTTTATATCATTTCATATTACTATTAACAGAAATATTTTTTTCAAAATTTCAACATTCTGGTGACATGAACGCAGCTCCACTACCTTGTACTCGTTTCAACGACAATCAAACAAAGGTAAACAACAACGATAATGCCCCTGTCGGCGTTAATCACGACTTAAATCACAATAAACTAGATTATAATAACAACCAGTAGTTAGACATCATTTGGGGGTAGGTTGGAGTTTATGTGTTCTATACACGATCCCCATTGATAACCGTAGTCATATGAGGTCAGAAACTCAGTAAGCCAGTCACGCAACGCTGTCACGAGGCTATGAATCTGAGCTGCCTCCTGTCAGCGTGTCTACAATGGCGCGGGTGCTTCGGCAAATGCCGTTATCGCCTGTCTATCTAACCGTTCTAGTAGTTATTAAGTTATTTTAATCAAGTTAATGTATTCATTGAGATCATTTCTTGAGATTATTTTCTACGGGCAAAGTTTTATCAGTTTGTTGTCTCAAGTTTCCTTTCACTTTTAGATATCGATTCTGATAATATGGTGCGTCCGTATCCGTAATTTACATAGCGTTTATATGTAACACAACTAAATACACAATATTTTTAGGTGTATAAAAATTTGCCAAAATTTACTAAAATCCAAAATAACATTCCAAATACTACCCGTTTACATCTTACTTATGGCTATCGAAAATATATAAATTTAATGTTTTAGTGGGTTTCTTCGGATCATAAAAAGATATTTTTCAAATAAAAGAAAGAATTCAGTAGAAATACACGTTTTTATATATCTTATCTACAAAAAAAACACACATCTCAACTCACTCCTCTTCCAAGCGAGCAATCACCAAGGAGAGTGATTTGATGGGCAACGATATGAAATTTTTAGATTCTTATGTACCCTGCGCACAAACCATACAGTTTTCATATTCTCAAGGAAAGTTTTTAATTGGAATAATATTTTCAAAGTCTACTGTCAAACATGAATCAGCGCTACCAACCCACCACTAACGTTACGGTGTTGTTTTTCAATTGTATATTTTTAACAATTTTTCTATAAATAAATAATGTGACTATTAGCCGAAACAGAGGAAATAATATAAAACACTCGTAAAGGAAAGTCACTAGTGCTAAGCGGTCGTTTCCGAATTTGGAACTCTTGCTGAAATGAAAACCCTTCTGTTACTCATAAATCATAACCTAGAAATTCTAAAATTCCAACATCGATCTACCGTTTCTAGGTTAGTTGATTTTTATTTGATTTCCCGATTTCCAAATTTTATGATTCTCCAGTCTATGGGGTGCATTTTTTAATTTGGCGTGAGACATATTAGATCAGACATAAGAATAACTAACCTCAAACAAATCCTTGTTTGTTATAGATCATTAAGGATCAAAACTACAAACTGTTATTTGAATATACGCCGCTCATTCAAAATATATTCCACAAATCAAGATTATTATTTGACTAAAACTGAAAAGAGTAAAAGTGACCAATGCCAATTTTAGATTGAATTTTTGGTATTTTTTTGTATCCAAACAATTCTGATATTTTGTCACAAGTTTTTGAGTGAGGTTTGAGCATTTCTCTTTTCAATCTCTGCTTACATCAGTAAATAACTGTTTATAGTTTTAATAGATGCTAGAAAAACAGTTATTCTGATCTCGTTTTGAAATATAATGTTTAGTTCAATATCAAACCAAATAGTTCGTTCTTATTCAACAATAATTTGATCTCCAATTTAAAATTATATGTTTATTGGGAAGCCTCAGTCTTTCCAAAAGCTCATAGTAATTAAATGCTTTGTTATCATCGAAATCTTCAAATTTGATTGTGAACAGCTGCAAAACAATTGCGGTTGTCTTTGACTCACGAATTATACTCAATCAAAGAAAGATAGAACTAATACGAAATTACGATGTCGACATCTGAATGAATTACAACGGCCACGAGATTGCGCTATGTACGGTATCCAATTAGACGGTTGTAATTTGAGTTTATAAATGACATCCTAATCATTAGTCATTTAATGCTTGCCGCCACCGCGTCATATATTAAGATTCTTAACGCACAGCGAAGCCGTACTTTCCTATTAAGTGGCATTTGTAATACCAAAGCTCGCACAAATAATTTTAACTTGGTAAATTGAAAATTGCCGGGCTCGATTTAACAATTATATGTAATTTTATATAATTGTCCAAAATTGATAACAGGGTGAGTAGAAGAATTTTGCAATGAGGTATTCTCTAAACAAGATGTATAAGAAGTGAGAATTTACCAAGCCTGAGGCTTTGGAATCAATCAAAAAAGGGATGGTTTGTTGTTTGGAGTAGGTAGACTGAGACCACGGAATAGAACCATTTCTTATCAATGAGCAAATAACCACTCTACCCCAAGTCTTGATAATGGCTCAAAGTCGGAGCCGAAACGTCGAGTATTTTCAAAATTTCAATGCGGTTCAACCCGTGAACCTATTCGCCGGAGAAGACATAGTTAAAGAAATATTACAAGTGGAATAAAATGTGATATGTGATAAAAAACTAGAGTAGAATAAAGATTCAAAAATGCTGCGCGATATGAGAAGAAGGAAAAAGCTGTATTGGAGGCAGACGAAATATAAAATAACTCAATAAGTTCTGTGACTGAAACACAGATGAAGTACCAACTTTCAAAAGACTATGTGTGAAATTTCATGATATGTCGATACGTCATAAAAAAAATGAATGAATTGGATCCAAAACAATTTTGTGTGTCAATTTATCAAAGCTTCCTAATAAAAAAAATACTGTACAAGCTCAGCAATGGCTTCAGAAGTGTTATCCAAACTCTATCGAAAAAACAATTTATTATTGGTTTGATTAATATAAACGATGTTGTGAACGTTCTGGTCTCCCAATTGAAGTGGTTACTCCAGAAAAGTTAGAAAAAGTTCACAAATTGGTTATATCTAATCGTAAATTGAAATTTCGGGAGATACCTGAGGCCGTAAAGATATCATAAGGCAGTGTTTTTACAATTATGCATGAAATTTGACCGTGAGAAAGCTTTTTTAAAGTGGGTGTCGTGTTTACTCACATTCGATCAAAAACAACAAATTGTTGATGATTCAGAGCAATGCTTATCCATGCTTACACAAAAAAATCATCCGTGTGGACTGCAGCCGGTGAACCACATCTGAGACGTCCAAAGGCACAACAATCAGCGGGGAAGGTTATGGCTTGAGTATTTTGGGGTGCGCATTGAATATTGTTCATCAACTATCTCCAAAAGGGAGAGACAATCAATAGCGAAAACTACAAAGGGTTGTTGAATAGTTTGAATGCAAAAATCGAAGAAGAAAATATACTGATTCACAAGTCGAAGGCACCGATAGTTGAATTGAACGAATTATTCTTCGAATTGCTTCCTTCTCCTCCTCCATATAGACCATATGGTCTCCAGTAACTACAAGCTATTTGCTAATCTCAAAAAAAATACTCGCCGGTAAAAAATGAAGACGCAATTGCTAAAAATGAAGCCTATTGTGAGGCAAGAGACAAATCTTTCTATAAGCACGGTGTCAAAAACTTAGAGAAGCGTTGGAATGATTGTATTGCTCTTGAAGGAGAAGAAATTGTTGAATAAAATTGATTTTTAGCAAAAAATGTATTTTCTTAGTTAGTCACACGACTTATTGAGCGAATGAAGTGGAAAATGTTGCAGCGTTAATAGGGATTAGAAATATGCAAACATCGGACAAATATATGGAAATATGAATGATACATAGTTGTAACATAACCAATTAATTGTGAAAATGAAATCTAGATGTTCAATCAATAAATTTGCATTTATCGTATCTAGTGTTCATTAACAATATAATCAAGCTATTGTTCTCAAATTCTCTGTAATACTTCCCGATATTATCAATCTTTCAATATTAAAGGTATAGATAGTGAACTACATCGCATGTTCGAAGGGCGTTAATAGTTAATAAACACCATCAAATTACCAACAATGTCCTTTGACAAAAAGAAGCATGTCAAGCTCCGAGATATCTTCACTAATAACACAGTAGCTTGGAACATTCTGAACGCGTTATATTTAATTGACAGCTCCGAGAAAAAGAAACTTTCAAACATAAAATTAGATAAAACCGACCACATTGGTGTATCTTGAGGAATAACGTCGCTTTCTCAATAACTCTCAGAACTAATTTTCAGCATATGAACTAAATAAAAATATCAAAGAGGTTCTCATATACGTAGAACTTTTCAATGAATAATATATTCAAATATACAATGGGACAAAAGTGTGTTATATCTCATTCGCTGGACAAGATCATCAAAAAACTGTAAAAGTATCTTAATGAAATATACGAGAATCATTACATTCGGGAGTTAGTAGATGACGTGGAAATAATGCTGTGATCACTTGACTCATAATTGGTTTGGACTTGTCTCATAACTGGGGTTTAATGCTGGGAGATGCTTCATGAATGCATTTTTAAGATCATTTATTCAGTTTAGTTCATGTTTGATTTTGAGCCAAGTTTGCATTATAACATCACAAAACATAATCCAGTGGTGTTAGCTTCGGCAAGTAAGGAATTAAAATTTGAAATAACAAGGAAAAACCAAAGCAATCAGACCGCTTCACCTACAGATTTGAAACCCGGAGACTCAAAAAAAACGTAGAACAAATTCTCTCCACAAAATTTGGCCTCATTATATGTCAATAATACAAACGATGTCAAAACTTTAGCACATCATGAGAATCAATTCTATCGTTATAATAAAGATACATCGAAAGGTTAAGATAATGAACTGTGTACAATTGAAAATATGAATGTGAGATATATGGATAGTAATAAACTTTTCTCTACAATAAGAATGTGAGTGGGTACATACATATTTTTTATGAAAAGTACTTTAGAAAGAAGGGGCGTAACGAGTAGATCAATCTCATACATAACATTATAACAATTGTAATAAGTTTTTAGGTATCACACAAACCGAGTTTATTACATGTTACAATATGAATTGTGAACATATATCAGTTGACAAGAAGAATTATTGCTGTTTTTGAAATTGTGAATTGTTAGAGTACTCGTACGATGAAGATAACATGTTTTTATAGTAATATAAGCTCCAGTGTATAAGATCCAATAGTTGTGACGTATTTAATTAGTATTCAAATGAACCTAAGTGATGCTAAGTTGGCTCTAGCGATTAATGGTACATAGTAACGGATCTACCCATTGGGAAACATTGCTTCAGATGCTTATCACTGATAGTTGCATTATAAAGTAGGCAATGTCTTGTTGCCATTATATTGTATTTGGGACCAAAGAAATGTCTTCATGTAGTTTTTGTACATGAAAAGATAATAATTTTCTTTAGTCAACATAAAAGTACGACCGAATCAAACGAACAACTCTAGTGTGCAATCTCGTTAACCAATAGGGGGATTGTCTGTTAGCAAAGCAGCTTCTATCAGGCCAAAATATTTGATTCGAAAGCAACAGATTAACGGCAATTATAAGGCATTGGAAAAAATGCAACGGATTAACCGCAATTATAAGGCATTGGAATAAATGAATTTGATAAGGTTTTTGTTTGATCTTTTGTACGGTGGTTTGTCTGTTTCCTATTTCTTCAGATATTTCTCTAAGGGTGAATTATTACGTTATGATCATTTTTCAGGAAACCTTTTGTTGAAGTACGAATTGATTTGGATATAAACTGCTACGTGCCTTCTTTTTCAGTCTACGAATATCGGACATGACGATGTCGAGGTAAACTTTTTTGATATAAAGGTGCGTACTGACATGATCATTCGTGCGGGCAAAGAAAGTTTACGTATACAAATATTACAAATAGTACGTTGAAGCAAAAAGAAGCACACAACACACTTTCTCGTGCGTGGAAATCGTCTTCCCAGTTGTACGTACAAATTTCTAGTCAGTATGTTGAGAAACGGAACAACTGTTTGATTTAGTAAACACGTGCAGACTGAGTGCATAAGTCCTGAGATGACTGTGCACGCATATTCACATTAACAAAATTTGTCATTGTACTCATCACTTAAATAATTTTACGCGCACAGCTCAGATCAGTAGGCATTACTCATCTCATTAGTGCATACCACCATTCCTCGGAAATTGTTTCAAAAAATTGATACACACTTTTATAACGATGATCAAGTAATAAGAAATGTCACTGTTATCATTTGAAATATACCATTTTTTCCATTCTAGCATTCCAAAATTTTTTTAGCTGGAATATGTTCAGTTTGAACAAATCATTCAAAATAATAAACATTCGTTCGTAGTATCAATTCCTTCATGTGTCCATTATTGAAAAATAATTTGAATTTTCCCCTAATGGAGTGAACATGTCTACTCCCCTGCGAAATTGCGAAAGAAGCAAAAACTATCATGAAATATGGTCAATTCTTGTTTGTCTGTCTCCCCATGTGCTTTTTCCTTACACTTTGGAAGTTCAAAGTGCCGAATCGTCGAGATGTAGCAAAAATTGCAAAGTTTTACTTTTTTGTTCTCCCTAATGTCACATTGTCATTGTCACCGAAGCAATTAACGGTGTATCTATGTATTTTCTTGTCAATAAATATCAGAGTTATGAAACTGCTACGTGTGTCTTTGATCATTGTTTTAGGGGAATACTATTTTAATAGTCAGCGGGAGTAGTGATGGTAAGAAGAAATAAGTAAATTCGACTGTTGTACCGAAACTTTAGGGAACGTGTCTTTTATGCAATGCAAATATAATAATTATACTTTTTCTACAAATGATTTTTTTTTGTAAAATTTTAATTCTTGTTTTTTTATTTGCAGACAGAAGTGGCTATAGTTGAGCCATAGTTGAGCTTGAGTTGAGAATCGATAATTTAAAGGATTTAAATTCAGCTTTACTTGTAAAATTAGATAAAACAAAAACAAGAATGTTCACTGTAACGGGAGAATTTTATGAGATAGTTGGCATTAACATATTTGCTAGTATGGCTAAGACAATTGCAATTTTTTTAAAATTATAAAACCTCAATCTATACACCGATTAGTGAATGCAGGAGGGAACATATTAACCACTTTACAGAAATGGAGACAGAAAATACACCGTATATGAACGAAAAATCCTCAACATATACTTTAGTATTATTTTGATTTTACTAATCATAAAAATAAACATCCAGTTCCATTACTTTTATTCTTTCAATTTGTTCAGTTGTTGAAAAAGTATAGTGTACACCATGTGGGAAAATTTTTTTTCTCACTCTTAGTCGTGAAAAAAGTTGAACTTTTCCCACTTGTTGCATAATATACTATTCCATATCTAGGAAATGTAATGTTATTGCATAATAAAATTTCATAAAAAGTGACGTTTTGTTACCTGTCAACAGAAATAAAATGCCAAACACTTTTTCCGTCATAGAAAAAAATAATCTTTCTCCAAAATTGATGGTAGAGAAGTTTTATGTTTAGAATAAAATCATTTCTATTATAGAAAATACAAATTCAAACATATTAATATTTAAAACAAAGAAAATCTTACTACCAAAATCTTTTTTTTACATCTGATTTCAAGTTAAGTGAGAAATACGTGCATTTATATACTACCGGTCAAAAGTTTATGCCCACCCTATAGTTTGGTGATGCACAACAAATAAAAACAATACGATTTTGATATTCATATTTTAATGAACAAATCTACAAATTCACAGGGTGTCCAGAAAGTCTTCGGGTATTAAAAGGTAGTTTAGTAATCGACGGATAGAACAATTAACGTTTCCGAATTCAGCTTAAGGTTTGTTGACAAGAATAAAAACCACTGTTTTCTATAATATAATTTATCAATACATACTTATACAATGTATTAAGTTCAAAGTAGGGAGCTGCTGTTTTTACTCCAATAAAATTTAAATTGCCTTCAATAAATTGATGATAGTTCTTGCATTTTGTTCACTAACTACACCAGCATTTAAGGAATTGTGATATATAATTTCGACGTCACCGGGTGAAATTGGTTGGTGTCTAATGAATCGAAATTAGGCGCGCAAAGAACACGAAAGATAAAATTTATCAGCTCAAAGATTACTGGAAGATCGGATAAAATGTGTACTTTGCGTACTTATAGTGTTGTATTTTGGAGCAAAATTTAGTCTATTTGAAGACTTTGTTAACCAAAATTTGGCTTAGTCTTTCTGAAGACGATGAGCATTCACCAAAAAATTCATTCTCTGATGGATGCATAACTCTTATAATTTTTAAATTATATTTGTTTTGTTCAGTTTTATGACTAAAATTCCACTAGTGGATTGTTTTTGAGTAAATTTTATTATTCTTTCTTTCTCATTCTACTTTTGGTCTTTGTTGTTTTTATACTATGGAAACTATTATTCTCTGTCGTCGTTACCTTTATCTACCGGTTGTATTTGTTGGATATTCAACTGTTTATGCAACAGCCCCATTTTTAAAGGATTATAGCTACTGTAGAAGTAAGTATATAAGGTAAGGTAGGCATATAATCACAGTCTAAGAGTATGTTATGTCCTTAATCGTTTGCTAGACGTCCGGTTGTTTAATCTCAGCTCCTGCTATAGAGAAAATTTCTGGATCATAATCTAGAGAATTATTTCCCAAATATCATATTGATTCATCCTGTTTCAAACAACACTAGTAATTGATAGTATTGTGCTACATTACTTTGTAAATAGACATCCCAAATAAAAAGTGTATGGATAATCGAGATACATCATATTTTTTCAAATCTGAAAATTAATTTCATTATTTGTTTCTAACTGAAAAGCAGATTAAAGCAGATACTTCAGTCTATCAAACAGGACGCCTAATCTATTTTATTTATTTACTAATCTAGTCTATTTATTATTATGTATATATTGGAATTCTCTATTCAATGACTTCAGAAAAGCAAATAAAGGACTGTTTGCAATTTGCAATTTCTATTGAATCATTAATTGTTAACAAAAATAGAGAAAATGCTTGTATAAATAGACTAAATTATATAATTATATAACATGGCAGAAAACTTATTATCTTGATAAGACTTTGGTAAATACTTTTAATGACATTAGGACTGACACTACTGAAACCTACAATCGAAAAGTTTGTTACAGTTGTATCGTAAGTATTCTACTCGGATAGATTAAAATGGAAGAATGACACGTAAAGGCAAGAGTGTATGGCCTAAGATCCAAGATCGTTTTCCTATTTGGGCGGAAATATACGTTATGCATACAGGTTCGGCCCTACAAGCACATGACTGTGATAAAACTATGTCAATGCTTGCATGGGAATACACGCAGTTCTAAACTCATTAGGAGTAAGTGTAAAAGTTAGTCTGATGTGGCTACTGAGCAAAGCTAAGTGCGCGAAAAAAGTTGATCACCTAGTGTAGAAAGATAGGACACCTCCTTTCATAGAATCATAACCTTTTATAGGTTTAAAATAATAAAAAAATTGGTGAACAAGATATAAACAGAAATATTTATGAGTAGGATAGCTAAGGAGAGTTACTAGTACTGGACACTGTCTGATGAAGTACAGTCTAAATAACGTTGAAAAACTCCAGATAGCTCTTGTAGTTTATGTAAGGGACCGAAATAAACAGTCGAGCACATCATCTGTGAGTGCGAAGCATCGTGAGGACTACAGTCATTATATTAACGCATAAGATATATTCTCGCATAAGATGGAAGCTGCATGGCCTACCTGACTGGTAAAGGGTACCAAATGAACAATAAAGTAATAGGCAAAGTCTTGGCGAGGTCAATTCATGGTCAAAAAAAAAAGTTGAAAATAGAGAATCATAGGTGAGTGACTACTGATTTCAAGCATTCAAATGAATATCATCAAACGTGAAACAAGTGATTCATTAGTCTTTATGCTCCAGTTAATTGAGACCAGTACATGCCAGAAACAAAAATGGAGTTGAAAAAATGAATTATATCTGATGAACGTGCTCCCAAGATAGCATAAACCGTTTTTTAAGCCAACGAGATCATGACCACAGTATTTAAGAATTCCAAAATCTTCATTGATTATCAAAAAGAGAGACACGAAAAAACGATCGCATTTGTTAATGAAAAAAGCTTCGTTCTATCACGATCTTACACCTGCCCATTCATCCATTATTCTTGCATTAAAAATTTATTGCCTCAACTGCTATTTTTACCTGATCGCTCCCTCTGATTATTATCCGAAAACATAGAAAAATGAATTGGTAGTGATTCCGAAAAAATGAAAAAGTGATCACATAAACAAACGTTATCGAACGTTAGGTTTTTGGTTGGTTTGTGATATTAGAAGAGTGAATAATTAACAGGAGTTTATATTGCAAATAATATATTTTTCTTGTGTATAGTAGCTCTACCTGTAATAAGTCGCTTTACCTTCGAACTGCTCTCGTATATTTTTCAAGGGGTTAGAGCGAAGGACATTACTTTCTTTTGGAATGATTATGTTTTGTTCTGTATTAAATTCCCAGTTCATTACTTTCTATTTTGAATTCAATATTTTCATTGCTGAAAATTTTAATAATAATTGAATCTACCATTTCGGATATATTAAAGGAGTATACAGTTAACTCATATCGTCCCTTACGAGCCTGTTTTGGGCCTATTTAGTAGTCAATTTTAATGCAAAATGATGAATTGTCAATATCGCGTATGAACTCATGAATAATCTAAAGAAAAATGAAAGACTTCATCTCAGCCGAAAAATTTCTTAGAATTCCTTAGATTTCAGCTATTTTTGCATAACAAAAGAAGATAGAGAAAGGATAAAAAGCAGCAATCAACGAAAGACGTTATTAGAGATCGACGTTGAGCTTTATTAGAAACGACGCACAATAATAATTAGGGAATCCAATATGTCAGCGCTTCAAATATTAAGGTCGAGACTTACCACACTGAAGAAAATTATTCCCTTAATACTGACAGAATTTCCCGTTTCGTTTTTCATTGAAATAATGCCTTGGTTTAATTAATTCGTAAAATATTTATAACAACTGAATCCAATTCGATATAAAAAGATTTTATAATGAGAACATAATTTGAACGAAGAAAATATTCCTTCCGATATCTTACCATATTTATAGAAATTTTCTTTTGTATAATGAAGGAGTTTATTTACTGATAACTCGATGGAATCGATGAATATTCATAATAAAACAGTCTCAGCTCAAATAAGATTTTATAATGATAAAGTGACTGTTGGAATGAAATTATTATTATGAATTGAAAGATTGGGAAGAGAATAAATTAATTGGACAGTTCTTGAACGAATAAAAAGGATCCGAATACTTTTGAGATAAGAGCTATAGCAAAAATTCAGGAAACGAATTTTTTGAAATTTTTTTATGTGATTCAATAGGTTCAGATAAAAGGATGACTAACGTGCACAAGTATTTTATAATATGTATCTCTAATCAATTTGCCTGCATATTTGAAAAAATTAAGCATAGATTATCGAAAAACGATCCAATTTCAGCTGTCACAAAAAATCATGTGTTCGTAGGAGGATCCATCCATGTTATCACGAAGATGGTTAATAAATTGATGGTGTATATCCTAAGCAACTGGTCGTATACTATGTAAATTTTTTCATATATCAGCGTGGAGCTTAATAGCAAAAATGAAAATCGATCGCATGTATAGCATAATAGCCCAGTGAAAGTTGTATTATATTTCTTTAATTTTACAAATTGATTTTGACTTACTCACATAACTTTATACAAACTATACTGTAGAACAAAAATGCTCTATTCGCACATGTATGTATGTAAAATAGCTTGATAACTAATTTGGGTATAAATTTATTCTAAAATATCTTCTTTATCGTTCGTTAGGACTTAGTCCTGTGTTTGGATCAATGGTTGCCTAGCTGCAGCTGAGATTATGGAGACCAGTTTTCATACCATCTTGTAGGTGGTCGTCCTTGTGGTTGGGATATATTCAGTTTTTTTTCCTTTGCAATATATGCCAACCAGTCATCTGACATTTCTGTGGTCTCTCCATTCCCTTCGCCGATTTCTCGCCCATCTGGATGTCACATAACTCCCTTATTTCAGCATTTCTCTTGTGGTCAAATAATATATGTCCCGTTATTGATCTCAGCGTTTGCATTTTAGTAGTTCTTAAAAGTCGGTTAGTTATGGTGTTCTCTGCTCTGGTCTCTATCGCGTATGCCATTACTGGTCTCACAGAGGTCTTATATTTTGCTCCAGGTAGTCATGTATTTATTCCACCAAATTCCATCTCTCAGGTACCCTGATATTAATTTGTTGTTTGAGTTTTCACTTCATTCAATAACTTGTTAAGTTCGCTCCTAGATATTTGAATGACATCACAGGTTCTACAATCTGATCATATATCGCGAGTTTACATCTTCTCGGTTCTCTTGATACTGTAAAAGGTTTGGTGTAAGTTATCTTCGTCTTCTGATAACAGCATCATCAGCATAACATACTGTTTTTATTTCTTTGTTTTCTATTCGGTATCCTCTTCCAGCTTGCTTTAGCTCGTTTATAATATCATCCGTTATGATGCTGAACAAGATCGGGCTGAGGCTATATCCTTATTAAATATATTAAACTTAGTAAATGGTTGACAACTTAAATCGCTTCAAGTTATTCATTTTTCACAGAATCAGATGCTGGCTTCTTCACCGAATATCTTGGTATTCATTTCTTTAACTATTTTATTTCATTATTTGATTATGAACAAAGAGGTCTAAAACCGTGTTGCATCTCCAGTATATAAGATGATCAGTGTTTTGCCTGTCCTTTTCCCTTTTACTCGGAAACGATATACACTTCCTATCGCTCCAGTTTAAAATAATGTTCAATAGCGTTTATTTCAAACATAGAATTATACTCGGCCCACAGTTTACGGCTCATCAGAAACGTGAAATTTTAATTTTCAGAGAAGTATGTGTATATGAAAGAAGACGTCATCATATACGGTCCTAATACCATTACTACTTATCTGTCTTGTTACAAATACAAATACATTGAATCGATTTTTCCCATTATAGCAAGTAACGCTGTAATATTGAATTATTTCTCTCAGTAAACATTATTGAAACCGATAAAGACGGTATAGATTTCTTATTATTTTCTGTGGAGAGCCATCGTTATCGTTTTTTCTTTCATAAAGCATTCTTGGATAATATTATTACTTTTAGAGTATGCAGATTTTACAAATTAAATGGAAAGAGAATTCAGACCATTCGAATAATGATCCGAAAAATATTTCAGAAAACAGAATAGCTATAATGAAAAATCTAACGATTAATATGATATTCGGATTGCCAAAAAGAATTTCATGGTACAAACTAGATAAACTATTGAAATTAGAGACACAGGGAGATAAATGCTTCATTGCCAAAAAAATTATTATAATTTGTAGACAAAAGCTTGTGAAAACTAAAAAACGAACATAAGAATAACTAAATAAAAAAATAAAATAAATAAAATAAAATTTGAATATACAAAAGAAAACCACAACAAATTATAGGTAATACAATGTATTTTTATATGATAAAACTTTGGTTTTAGGAACGTTGAAACAGAGAAGATTAAAATCGCTACCATGATTTAAGGGCGATTAGGTCACTAGATATGGTACCCGTGAGATCAGGGCTGCACTAAGAGAAGCTAGTGTCGTCTGAAAATAGACATATTTTACCACTGATATCTAGATCGGTGTTTATAAACAGAAGAGAAGTTTATGTCTGAAGAAAAACAGATTTGGTTTTTCTTATTTTAATTCTCTGGATACATAGTTACTTCGGGGCGTTCCATGCGAGAACTCAGTTCATTAGACAAATAGGTAATAGGTAATGAAAACAGTTCATTACGTCGAGCAGCATTTTGCTCCAGAAATCTTGTTTCTATGCACTTCGGATATTGAATGATTGTGGACAACATTCTGAACATGTTGACATTTTTTCGTATTAATTGTACCCTTCAGTTCTTGCCAAATGGTGAACAGACTCTTTTAAATGAAAACCTGTAAAGTCGAATAGCCGCATATAAATATTGGTTACATAAAAATTACGATTTTGACAAGGGACAACTATGGGTAGCTAATTTTTGATTAGCAAATTCTATACACTATGCTTTTATTTTAACAGAAAATTGAAACGTGACTAGGCGTGACTAATTTTACCTCTCTACAAGAAGTTACTATTTCTTTATTTTTAATTTGACTTGAATTTTTTAATAAAAATTATTTAAATATTAATATTCAACTACGAACTTCTTTCATCCATAACTAGATTATATCCACAATACAAATAAATAGTTTAAAATTTTCTCTAGATTTACACACACGAACAGCGGATGTATATTTTATTATACAACACAATAGACCCAACATTTCTTTTACATAATTAGCAAGTTTTGCGGCATTCTTGAACACTTGAAAATTTGGTAACGTGGTGGAAGTGATCCAGAACAGATGGTCTTATCCCTTCTACTACTGTCGTTCGGTAATAAAATTCTTAAATAAATAGAGCATTGAGTAAAACATTGCGTCCACTGAGTGCTATTCAAAACAAACGCGCGGAGAGCTTTCTGCAGGTGTTATGCCCTTCTTTGGCAAAGCTCGTCCTTGCAGGAGTTGATTTACCGGAATTTTACAAGAAGTTGTTTGATCATCCATCCTACAGCCCTGATTTTGCTCCCAGTTATTTTCACGTTTTTTTGCACCTCAAGAAATGTCTATGCTGTGGTGAGCGTTAATACTTACATAAAATACTTAGTTTAGTTAGTACATTAAAATAATATAAGGTACTAATAATAACTAGTTTCGTTCGGTAAGATTATATATATATTAACAGCTGGTAGGAATGACCTAAAGATACTTCAACAGTCCAGATTTACAAAGAAACACTTGAATATAAACGAGCCACACAACTTCATTTTACGAGAACAGAATGAAAACATACAGCTCAACAGGCCTTATAGGCACAAAACTTGGAGTCGATCTACTGCTTTTCTCCATCCATTTTTGTTCATAGTTGCTTCATGCCTTGTTTACACGTATCTATCTATTTTTTCCGTGGACTCCCTCTTTTCCTTTTCTTTCCTTTTCCATTTAACAAGGATCTTTTCACTTAACTGTCTTGTCTTAATTCATTCTGTTTATATACCCCATACCAACAAAGTTTTTCTGCTCTGACCACATATTCCATCTCACCGAAAATCATCCTTAGTATGTTTATTTTGTTTTCTTCTTTTCTGTTCATGATACACTATTCACTGCCATACAGAATTGTTGGTTGTAAAACTGTCTTGTAAATGCGTAACTTGGCGGATATTCAAATATCTTTTGATCTTAATAGACCTTCTAGGGCTCCAAACATTTTGTTTCCTCTACCCAGTCTTTTGTTGATTTCTCTGGTTTCACCTCCCTTCCCATCTCCATATATTTGGACTTTTGTGCATCAATGCCCAGTCCATATTCTTTTGCTTTTTTCTTTCAAAGATTGGGAACATGTTTTCCAGATCCTACTCATAAGTACCACACCATCTGCGTAGGCAAGGAGTTGTGTTTTGTTATGGTAAGTCATCCCTTGGTTTCGGATGCCACTACTTCTCAAGATGATTTCTGATACAAAGTTGAACAGCACTGTTAATAGTGGCTCTTGCTTTGAACCTCTTTTTCGATAGGCTTCCTTCGATGGCTACTTCATTCTCGCTGGTATTCATTTATACATTTTTACCAAATGTAGTATTTTCTGAGGTATTCCGACTGTCGCTAGGCGCCTAGAACTAATTTTTACACTTATTCAATCATAGGCCTGCTTGAAATCCACAAAGAGGAGCTTCAGGTTTAATCCTTGGTTATAGCTATTGTTCTGGATTGCCTTTCACATTATTACAACGTTGGGAAAATACATTATACAAAAAATAATGATATAGTTAAAATCATTCTGGGGTTGTAGCTATTTTTGGTGAAAATGCTTTTATTTATACATAAGCTTATTTTATATTGAACTGATGAAAGTATCTACCAATATTTTTTTCAATTATGTTATGTTACAAAGAGACTTTTGGTCTCAAACTAACGCATAAATTGAAAGTGAGCGGAGTGAAGTGCTTAATTTTGTAACTTCAAAAACTCGGAACGATCGGTGGAACATTCGATAGCCTGCTGTGTAGTACTTTTATGAAATGGAATTCATCAAGCCATTATAAAAGTATTTCATTAATTTTGGTTTGATGTTTGAGGTGATTGGATTTGTAATCTATGATTACTTTACGTTTCGCGAAAACCTAAAGCGATTCAAATGATGCACTATGTTACAAACCGAGTATATATATATATATATATATATATATATATATATATATATATATATATATATATATATATATATGCGTGATAAATAGTTTGTACACTTCAAATTAATTTCTACTTTTCTAGACAAATCGTTATGTTGTTTGACTACCGATAAAATCGAAATGCATTGGGAATACACGAACAATACAGGAAAACAGAAATGTTACAATATTTATAATGTTCACTGAAATAATTTCCAATATTGGATTACAATTACACAAACAATAATCAGTTATACCTATTGTATTGTTTACCATAATCTAGCATGTTATTTATTTAGAGGGTTTGGATAAATATTGAATGAATAATTTCAAAATAGTTTCAATTGATCGAAATATGTATTTTCAAATTATGCTATTAAAAATGCAAGACAGTGCAATGGATTAATTACATATTTACATTGAAATTATACCTACATTGTTTCCGGGGCGTTTAGGTATTACACTAAAAATTATTAATGCATTATCAGATTAGTTTATATACATAAGGTGATTTATTGGCGGATACTATTAACGATTTCTTGAGAGTAGTGAATATTTTTATAAACAATCCCACCGAATCTGTCTTATTTACAGAAAAACCACAGGGGGGAAAAGCTAACATGACTTAAGTAATGAAAATGGTAGTCCATCCATAAAGAAACCTGGATCCATTCGGACAGCCGGACCCAACAAAATCTGAACTAGGGAAGAAATAAAAAAATTATAACAGATGTCAGAAGCTACAGAGGAGCGGATGCAGACTAAGACCACATATAATAAGACTAGCAGAAAAAATTCCAAAGAAATAATAAACCAGAATCTATTAAAATATGACGTGAGCGCATTAAAGGATGGCAGTGTGGCGAAAAAATTTGAAAATGCAATAACCACAAATTTGGAAAACTAACAAACAGGGAAGGATATCGAGATAGAGTGGACAGGATTAAGAAAACAATGAAGGATATCACACGGCAACAACGAAGAAGAGTGGGAAAGAAGACAAAGAAAGAATGGTTTGATGAAGACCACGCAAACAGGCATTAGAAAGACAGAGTGACAACAGAACAAAACAAGGAGTATAGATTTGATAAAGTTCAGGAGTTCGAATACTTGGGAGTGACAAATAAAGAAAGTGAATCCAGGGAAATGAACAAAAAAGAGGAAAACAAAATAAACAAATGGGAGAGAAAGGTACTAAGGAGAATTTTCGGTGAGATGGGTTATGTGATCAGAACAAAAAGACTCTGTTCTATGGGGCAGATCGCCAGAATGGACGAAGACCGTTAAGTGAAAAGATCCTTGTTAAGGGGAGAAGGAGAGAAAAGAAAGACGAATAGAGAATTGGCGTGAAGTATCTATGAACAAAAATAGATGGAGGAAAGCAGTAGATCGACTCCAATGCTTATGCCTATAAGGCCTGTGGGATATCTCGTAGAATGAAGTGGTTTATGCTGAAGTATTTATTATTTAATTTCATCACAGTGAGTTAAACTCAAATCACAATTGTATACTAGTCTTTCTAGCCTTTAATAAAAGTGATAGAACGAATTGTTTTTTTTTTATTTTTTTAAATCCAATGAAATTTACAGCCAAAAACATATTATGAAAAATCTCACGTAATATTGGGGGAGGGGGGAGATAGGAAAGGAAAATCTTACGAAATCTCTGGGGGAGTCACAAAATCCTAAGAAATGTTTCACGTAATTTATGGACGCCCCCTTATAGAAAAAATCCCTTATTACTGCCTTGTATATTTGTAGCAAAATGGATAATTTTCAAAAATTAAAAATTTGCCTGGACTATTATACACAATATAAATACAACGGTTTTAAAATTAAATTATGACATTAAAACGTTTTCTTCTTTTTTAAATTATGATCGAACTTTCACGTATATAAATTTCATTAACTACCGCCGCGCCGACTACCGAGTGTGCCAGACAGGTGCTAAAAAAACAAAACGAAAAATAAAACTCGCCGGTATATTCCTTAACACTACAAAAAGGAGACGGATATAATCCTACATGGTTGCAAAAAGAAAGAACGACCATCTGCGTCAACAAGGATTGTTTGGATTTATTCCGAGAGATGATAATAAGCCCAAGCGCTACAACGTTGGTTAAAATTAACCAGAGAAGGCTTTTGGAATTTTTTAAAACAAAGAATGTAATGGAATAGGAAGTAAATGAAAAGAACCCAAGTTACAGAATGTTTATACAGAAACAGAGTAAGAATAATTTATTTGAGATGGTGTTTCAACTATTGGTTAAAGCTAATTATAACATTGAAAATATTTTCATGGAAGTTCCGTGGGATTGAATCAATAGTAGGTTTTTAGCTTCTAAGTTGTATACGTATTTTCTGGCGAAAGAAAACGAACATCGTTACTTACACGTAACAACGATCTGGATAATTGGATTTGAATGATAGCGATGTGTCTGTAAACAACACGGTCAAGTTCTGTAGGCACAAGATATCTGATGTTGAAGCTCTAATTATTAAATTTAATAAGAGGCTGGATTCAATCAAAACGCAATGCCCTAATGAAAATCCCTCTCCACTCGTATAGAACTACTTGAATAACATCTACGTTATGAAAATGCTGAAATACAAGGTGTCATTGAGAAGAGTAACAAAAAATTACCTACATATCTTTCCGAATATTGATGAACATATGGAATACCCTCTAACTGCAGATGATATAGATACTATCTCAACAAACATAAACCAATTACTATTTAATCAATAAACAAAAAGAGCCACAGCTTTAATAAAATGTCTTCAATCTAATAGATCTAATCTTGTACAAAAACTAGATAAAAAATCAAGCCAGTATTACGTAAACCAACACCTTGCACATTATTTGAAAATATTTTCATGTAATAAGAATTTTTCCTGAACTTAATTATAATAAACTGTAATAATCTTTTTCATTCTTATTACTTTTTAATTATAATTAACTGTTTTTCCAATGCTTGTCTTGGTTTCGAACCGTGGTTTAAAATCGAAACTTCTGAACATTTTCTCTTTAAATTTGTGATCAATACATTATATGCTTAAAAGAGACTAAATGATTCAATTCCTTCTTCAGCAGTACTGGAAAATTCCTTCTCAATTTCTAGAAATGATAGGACAGATTCTGGTTGTACCCATTAAAAAAGAGGAGTAGTCCTAATTGGAGTTAAAAATAACATTCACTGAATGGTGCAGAATGTTCCTGAAGGTGTAGGGTGACTGCCAGTCATTAATTTTTCCAACTTACTCACTGCATGACCTTGTAAACGAACAGGTACGGGCACAATATGAAATAGTTTTCAAGAAATGAGAATGACAGCACAGTGCACAAGTGGGAGGATTTCAAGTGCAATTATATTATAAAACAATTATATTTTCAAAGAGATCATTAGCATGATTCAAGATATTCTATTTTTGAAAATTTATCTTCGTAATCGCCTTACGCCTACTGTACTAAGTCGACATTCGTAAGATGACTAGCGATAGCGGTAAGCGTCCATTCACAACATACGGTTAACTAAGTCATTTAATATAAGATTTGCTAGACTTTATTCATAGTAAGTTTAGCGCTAGACTCTTTAGACTTAAATTATTTAAAGCTCTTCAACTTGAGCCCCATTTTACATACTTACGAGTATATGATTATATCTCTCATGTGAACACCAATTTGGATATCCCATTTTTGACAATCCAGTCCTGATAATCGGTTACTTTCAGTAGAGATTGGGGGTAAGTTTTATAATGGAATTTTGGCATTATGGATACATGGGGGAACTATTCGTGAAATTTCATCAAAGTGCCTGCATATAAAAACGGGGAGAGAGTGAGAAGCTATGCATTGAGAAACGATGAAAAATACACTTGATACATTTCAGGGGATTGCCTTAACAGCCCTTCTTGTGTTAGCATAATTAGAGGAAAAAAAAAACAAAAACGTGGTGTAAACTCAAAGACTAACACTTTGTGTGACGAGAAACCTTTTTTGTTGCATGTTAAAAGGAAACAGAGGGGAAATGTCTAGACAAAAGTATCGATTTTATAAAAAGTAACAAAAAATAAATCGATTATGAAGCAGTATTTCAGTATTTATTATCCAAATTTGAAAAATATCAGAGTTCTTGTTTTTTTCCCATTATGAGTAGTTAAGCGATAACTATAAACTGTTTTTAATTCACATGTAATATATTTATACACCTATAGTCAATCAAATTCTTTATGCATATCTATTTCTGGAAAGTTCTAATAGAATATTATTGCTGCTTTCACGAACTAAATACCCCGATTCGTCGACTTGTTTTGAAACGAGTGGGTATTATTTTTCCCACTCGTATTCAACTTTATTTATGGATGACAACAATAAACAGATGTATTTCCGAAACAGAACGTTTGACCGCTAAATCCAGCAAAGAAATTTCATTGTCGTTAGAAAAAACAAATAAGTGATAAATACTTAAATATTTCGAATTTAGCCAGAGAATGATTTGTAAACTGTTTTTAAGGAATACTCGGAATGTTTGATATGCGTTGAAATACCTGAAGTTTTTGTGGAATATTTTTGTTAATCAATAACTCATTCAAACATATAACAAAAGACAAAAATAAAAATCAACGGTGCCATTGATTTAATAATTAAATTCCTATAGGAAAACAGTAGCCTTATTATAACATTAAACTCCATATTCATCATAATTTTGTTTGTACAGTGAAACTTGGTTAAGTGAGACATCAAGGGACCTGCACTATCGTTTCACTTATAGAGGTATTCCACTTACCCAGTGTCTCAGATATACAGGTATAAATAAATATCTGTCTCATTTACAGAGGGTTCCATTAATAGAGGTGAGAATACAGGTTATTTAAGTTATACAGGTTAAATTATTAAATAAAATAAAATAACGTGTTATGTGTGTAAATGAGTTTAAATAAAAAAAATACATAGTACTTAAAGGTAATCATACAAATTTATGTAATCAACAAAAATATTCAAGAACGTTTTTACACGTAATATGTACTCAACGACAAGAGCTGAGCTCTTAAATATATGATGATGATGTTCGTTTTGGCATTTTTCAAATAAACATCTGTATGATAGTAAAGCGAAACTAAAACTGAAGGTAATTGAAGCTCAAAATTTGTACTTACGTACTTGAAATTATGTGTGGAATTTGTGGGTAGAATAAGAATGAGTAAACAAACAATGTTATCTCAGTTACAGAGGTTTATGCATATAAAATTTATTCGCTATCTCAGTTATAGAGGTAACTATGATGATAAATCGAAAGAACAAATCCCAGATATAGAGGCTTACGTCGTCCCACTAACAGAGGTAATTCAGTGCCAAAGTGTTGGGACCTCAGCATGAGTTCCAGTTATGGAGGTTTCTCACTTATCCAGGTCCCACTTAACCGAGTTTCACTGTAATTGGAAGATAATACATTAGGTAGTAATCATCCGTTGAACTATAATAAATATTTCAACCGAAATATCGTTAAATTTATTTATGACGCAGTGAGGATTCAACAAGAACAAATTGAATACCTATAGTAATGAAAGAAAATGTTCTATTATTATTTCAGAGTTTTGAGTAAATTAGGGCCGGTTTCTTCACGTTATACTGAAGTGCCAATTAACTAAAACTTTAGTATGAGCTTAATTGTCGAATAAATGTTTACCGTTTCTTCACCCTAATTGGTTTGAATCCGAACTTACTAATAACCATTTGTCACACATTATGTACTTAAAATCTAGTATACTGGTAACACCATGAAATATGCCTTTATAATTTGTCCATGTATTGAATAAGGAAAGAAATAAATGTTATAACCTTCTACTGTTGACGGTTTCCTATGATCTGTATTTGTGACAATATGTGCTTAATTCTCTTTGCACGTGTTTTGGGAAGGTTAATGTTGAAGTAGTCGCTAGTTGAAGAAAGTTGTGTTGGTTCATAAATCATAGTTTATATTGAAAATAATGGAAACTAAGGAAAAATAAAAGGGTCTAAAAATTTCTGAAATTAACATTCTCATGAAAATTGTGATGGAGTTTATCAATATATTTGAATACAAAACTAGAGATTCTCATTCTTGGGAGGAGAAGAAGGTGGACATCCAACTTGCTATTGCAAGAAAGGAAATGTTATATTTAGAAGAGAAGCAATCTTTAGAAAGGCGAAGGACAGAAGAAGAACACAGAAAGAAGATACTTTTATTTGAAAACAAATATAACTTGTAAAGTTAAGATTAAAAATAAAAAGAAAACATACGAACAATGAAAAGTTACGCAAAAAATATTTTATATGTTCATAATTTCTTTATTGGATATTTCTAAAATAATCTACGAATTGATGTCGAACATTATGAATTTCATTATTCTCTTGGATTATTTGATGGTTTTCCTCTTCAATGTGTGGAATTTCAATTTCCTCATATATATCATTAGACATTTGGCATACGTTGTGTAAAATGGCACGATCAGTAACAATGTTCATTTCTAAATTATTATCACTAGAAAATTTTTACAATTTTATGGACAAAGCTACATAATTTTATATTACTTGATATGAAAAGAAAAAATAATGATTAAATTCAATAGTAGTAATTATAATGCATATCAAGTCTATCGAGTCTATGGTGAATTGTAGAATAGAAACTGCTCAGTGCAGTTTCTTGTTGTTATTATATCAATTTTGCTACTTTCCATGTGGATTGAAAAATAGAATTGGAAGATAAGGGCTGAGGGAATATTCACTATCTCCAAGAAATATACCTTGACCCATTTTGCCAACTAACCTGACTTTTATTTGTGATTATCGTGAGGAGATCTTGGCCAACTTGCCACAATACAATTTTAAGCTTAGCATCACAGATAACTTATGCGTATATTGAAAAAAAAAAGATTTTTTGTTTCTAAACAGCTAAGCATGATTTACTTCTAAAAATTAGTATGAATTAACGGAAATAGAACATGTATATTGTTTTACTACCAAGATCTAATATCTTTATATGTGTATAGTTGTTCCAATATCAATTGCAGAAAACAGTTATGCGAGGAAAAATCAATATTTCATAAACACGCATGGCTCTAACACCAAATTAAGAAATGAAAAATAATGTTCACTCCCCTTCGGTAAACATTTAGCAAACCGTCAGTCCATGTGGACTCATCATCTCCACTGTTTACGAATGAAAACATCGAATGCTTTTCTATTGGCCGAAGCCGTATGCAGACAGCTTCCTTGAAATATTCCTACCAGAAACTGCGATAATCATTGGCGTGGCTTGGTAAGATGAATTTAATTAATAAATTTCTTTGAATAAATAGAAATATGGCGTTCATTAGACCATGGGTGAATAAAGACAATGAAATTGCACAGTGTAGTGAGTAAAAACAGTTATTCATTTAATAATAAAGATGTAGTTATACAAATTCATTTATTTTAAATATATTCGGATGTTTAAAAAAGGAAAATATTCAGCAATCTGATAATGCAATCATAATAAGATATGCTGAATCAAGCAGTAGTAACATTTATTGAGTAGTCACGAAAGGGATTGCTGTGGATCATTCACAGAACCGAAAAGCATGTAAAGAAAAACTGAAAGACAAAGCTACTCAAGATTTTATGCGTAGGACAATTTATAGTTTATATAAGGAGAACAGGGTTGCGACATTAGAAGTAATACAGCAAAAGGCAGCAGATTATCCAGAATACAATTATAACTGTTTAGAAACATTGTATTTTGTTATTATGTGGTTTTAAACACAAAAAACCAAATAAACGGATGGCAATAACCGAATCGTCAAGGATCGTTCGATGGCGACAAGATTATTTACGTTATTTCGAAGACTACCGAAGTTCTAATAGACTAGACTATCTTAATGAAACATGGTTTGATAGTTACGATATAGTAAATTTGGGTAGGGTTGACAAGAGTAAAAATTGCTGTTTGAATGGGCCATGTTCTAAAGGGAAACGCATAAAAATAGTACACGCTGGAAGCAAAGACGGTTTCATGCATAATTATTTATTAATATCTGCTAAAAAATTAAAAACTGTGCCGCCGATTATCATGAAGATATGAGAGCAGAATTATTTGAAAAGTGATTTAATGAACAGCTTTTACCTAACATTCCATCACAATCAGTAATCGTTATGGACAACGCATCCTACCACTTGCGGCAACTCCTTAAGATTCCAAATAGTAATAATAACAAAGTTCAAATTTTAACATTTATGTCTTAAAAATATATTCCTATTCCTGTCATCGATCGTAAAAAAGGCCCAACAAACAAAGAATTAGTTACTGTTATTGAAGGTCTAAAGCTATTGAAAAGCTGTGCAAAGAACAGGGTCATACTCTTCTCAGGCTACCTCCTTACTATTGCGTATTTAACTTAGTTAATTTGTTAATATGGACAAACGTAAAATTAGAATTACGAAAATGTAATCAGTCTCCAGAACTGAGTGCAGAGGTTGTAGAACTCGTAAAGAAAGTTCTAGTGGCAGACCTGCAAGAGCTTTGGAAAAATTGTGTTGAACATGTTATCAAAGAAGAAGATGAGTATGTGGTATCAACCTATTTACAACCTGTCACAATTCAATCAAATGATGACTCTAGCTCA
The DNA here is from genome assembly GCF_026250575.1 of Diorhabda carinulata. NCBI lineage: Eukaryota > Metazoa > Arthropoda > Insecta > Coleoptera > Chrysomelidae > Diorhabda > Diorhabda carinulata. The sequence continues at coordinate 24,026,766 of NC_079462.1, read as the reverse complement.
GACGATTCTGTCTACCATTATTATTTATAAAGATATTTTGGAATTGAAATGTTTTTATTCTTCAGTTTAATTTGCAAATAATTTATTTTCTCTTATGGTTTTTGCTTTGAAATTTCGTTTTCTAGAAAAAAAAAACGAATGGAGTTATTTGATTTAATATATAGTTATAGCAACTTAGAGAGGTATAATAATGATTTTTTCTAAGTAGAACTACAATTAAGTGCATCTGGCCAAATAACGGCGTATAATTGCGACCAATTTATAATGATTCGATTGCCTTTCCCGCATAAGATATACATATTTTCAAAAGTATTTATAAAAATGATAAACTTTTAAAATGAGGTATGCTAGATCAAACAAAATTGTCGGCAAGGGTTTTTGTAATCTGTAATTGATATTGGAAGAACTTTTTTGTTTTCACCACGTTAGGAAATCTTTCTCGTAAAGAGCATAAAGTGTGAGAAACATGGTTACTAATTTTTGAAACAGTTCATTTGTTAATACCACTAAAGTCGCTAAGAACATTATGGAGACTTAAGCATAGAACGTTTGTTCTTAAAATACAAGAAATTAGTGATAACATAGGCAAATGACCATTCTCATTTACCCTACCCACTCAATTGGTACCTGACCCACATCTCTGTATAAGTTTGTCACCTTTCCACCTGTTATGCTCAAATCGAGATATTATTGCAATTGACACTTTTCAGTGAAAATTGTACCACTTCCTTCTAAGGTGTTTGGATATTCTCCTACCTTAATAAAGGCCATATTTGGAATTGAATTAGGGTAAAACAGCGTTGTAATCCCGTGTAGAGGACTTTTTACCAAATATTGAGTTAAAACTCGGCCTAACTGGTTATAAATACAGGTTCTGTTTCGCTTCTGCTTCCAGAAACTAAAAATAACGATAAAGGAAACCGTTTACTTAGTCTTTCATCCAGTTTATTACTGATATTCATTACTCAAATGTAATAAGAAACCACAATCTAGCGCTTAAAATATTTCGATCCATATTGAGTTTTTCCGAAAGATTCATTTCAAATAACATAAAACAATGATTTGGATAAGTTTTTAAAATTTGACCTACTACTTTAAGTATCAGAATCTTATTAACTATACAACTATTGAATTCATAGTATACAATTTTTTCAACGAGCGGTTTGTGAATGATCATTTATCCATTCATAAATAATCTTCCAAAGAATTTCAGTTGTTTCCTATCCTAGGTGTTCATCTCATTTATCAGGTTAGGGCGTACTATGTTAATTACAAAGTACTTATCCACTAATCTGCTGAGCTATATAAGAACTCCATCTAACATTAACTAATTGAATAAATTTTCAAAGAATACACTTTACATGTAATGTAAAGCCACTTTGTGTAATATTAGTCAGCTAATCTCAGTTACCAATAAAGTTATCATCCTAAAACCAAACATGATGTCTGATTGTAAAGTGCGGGCCGCAATTTCTGCGATAAACACACAATAAAGCACTAGTATTATTCGGTTTGAATTCACCACATATACACGTATGCGTCGCATCACATGTGACCTCTAATGAGCAATTCAAACTGATTTTCATTAGAAGTTCGTGTTGACGAAATGGATGGATAGTGATTAGAGCCAACTGCGTTGATAGATTTAGTTTGTACTGTAATTATAGCGAAAATACCGGTTTGATGATTGATTAGTTCATATTGACAATCTTCCAGTTAAAATATTATTTCACTTCGATACTTTTTCCTTATTCAAACGATAGCTTCTATTTGTTCAGCTTAATTCTGAATTGATTTATCATATTCTTGGCTAAAAGCATATAATGTTGCATGCAGTTTTAGAAAAAAAGTACATTTCCATCATATACTGACTCCAAGGCTAGTTGGAAAAATTTCCTTACTCGTCCGTTGCTTTAACTACTATAGGTGTTAATTTGAAAACGTGACATCCTCTTTATATTGACTTAATTTTTAAGGATGATTTGTGAGCAGATATGTCAACTAGTTATTTGAGCGAGGACAACCTTTGAAATCTTCAATGGAGAAGGGATTTCTATGACCTCATTTCTGAGGTCGTTTAGTGAGAAATCTATCTGGTGACAACTGAATTTTGATGACTTGAATTTCATACTTGACATTTTGTTTTTCCCAGTGTTCGGAGAAAATAATGAAAAAGCACTTAATCTGACTCCAATGCCACTAAAGGCCGCTTGACATAATGCAATACAACGTGCAAGAAATTGCATGCAAGTCTCTGTAAATAGTAAAAGTAAGCAAATTCCTAACCTCAAATTTTATCTAATATTTTGGACCTAGTTTAACAATGAAAATTGCAAAGCTAAGTTTTAAGAAAGTCAGCTGATCTGTTAAGCCATGTTAATGTCAAGATCTTGCAATATTGCGTCTTGCATTGCATTGCACATTGTATTGCATAATTTCAAGCGACCTTAAGAAAAATTTAGATAGTCGTTCGTTGCTTTTACTGTTATAGAAGGTAGTACACTTTTTCCTTCCTATGTCGGCTCCTTTACCAAATCCAAAAGTATGCCAAAGAACATCGCACTCTTTTTTCATGTCAGCTTGTACACTAGGTTCCAACTAATGTGTTTAAGCGGGATCAGATACAACCCCTGTAATATTAACGGGATAGACTATGACCTCATTCAAAGGTCATTTAACAACTAAACCACATACGTAACTTTTTTTGGACTTTGCGAGAAATCTGGTGGAAACAGTAAACAAGTTTCAGGTGTCAAAAAAGATTTGTGATATTATTTTTATAAATAGGGGAATAAGGATAAAGTAGGATTATATGAAGGTAATTGTTGAAATAATTTTAGTACTGATATGTAAAAAAATAATAGAAAAGCATTATTATCAATTTAAAATTATTATTAAAATGATTATAAGTAATATACCCGAACTAGTTTACTTTCATGAGTTGAAGGAAATGCGTTTATCATTTTTATTTATCATAACATCAGAGAGAAGCTGAAATTATTGATGGAAAACGTTGAAGATGCTCAAAAAGACCGTCAACATTATTAAATGAAAGATATCCGAATAGTCATTTGAAACATAAATATGCCCCGAAATTAGTTGTTAACAGTGCTAGTACCAAACCTGCTAGCAGAGAAAGTTTTCGTTCAAAATTTTGCCAAAATTCACTCAAATGATACATTTAAATAAGGTACATTTACATGAATAATCTCTAATAGGATAATTTAACTTTATAATAATAATTTAAGTTTATGCAGTTTGAACTTTCATAGACTCTATAAATTTTTATTAATAAAAAACATCTGAGTTATTCATAAAGAAAATCGATCAAAATCGCTCAGAAATCTACCTCCATAGAAATTAACTATGACTATTACAGTTTACTTTCCATTAATAATTAGCTGTAGGTTCATGCCGGATTACGAGAAAAAAAGTTCTTTTTCAAATTTTTTTCTTTCTAGCATTTGCCTTTTTTTCAAATGTTTTCCCTATTGATTCCAGTTTCTCTGTTTTAAATGTTTGTATCATTGTCTTTAATCCTCATGAATTGTGAAAACAAGAAAGTCGATAAAGAAATGAAATTCGATATCGGCATAGTATTAATAGCAATATGAACAAAAATCACAACATTTTAATTTTTTCAGAACAAACCATATAGGTTTTAAAGATGATGAGCGGGCATATAGACAATGGATTCACTCTTGAACTCGAAAGTATTCCTACGAAAAAGGAGCTCTGTGTGGGCGATAAAATTTTTTCTTATATGGGAAAGGGAAGTGTTGGTTTTCCGAAAAACTCCATAACCCTTTTATACGGTTACTCCTATAAAAAAATCTTCAGTAAATGTTGCTGTGATGTGGGAGTGGAATCAATTTTCGACGTCAAGTAATAGGGTTCTAATTGAAAAAATGTGTCTTCTAAGCCATCCTGAATATCAAAATTAAAATTTGAATACAGAAATCCATTTTTCGTAAAAAAATGAGAGTTTACGTTTAACTCCTTTTCGTACGGCCTTAAAACTACAATGTCCAATAATTTGGTGTTCTGCCCCATGTGCGGCGATGAAGTGCTGCGTGGCAAGTCGCTGAGATGGCAAGTGGTAGAAATCTATGTAAAAAGAGTTTAAATGCTTATCTGCCGTCATGATAACTGCTTCATTTGATACCTATGTACGTAAATATCTTCTCGGAAGTCCTTATCAACAATATCCACTCATCCTTCAAATCAAATAAAGTTATTTGTTCTGCTTAAATATTTCATTGACAAAAATCAACAACATATATATTATCTTGTAATTCATGTAATTTATGGAATTTAAGAGGAACACTCATCAATTGAGTTCTCTGAAAACAAAGAACCTCTATGAACGGAACTTGAAATATTTTCATCTTAAGTTTAATTCACAATCAGCTCGTATCTCCTTTCCACCCTATACCCGTCAACGACAGACAGTGAGTAATTGCCAACTTTCAAGTCTGGAATCCCGAGATAGGTTTTCTCACTTTTGGGGATTTTCATTCGAGGAAGTAGAGCTTGCCTCTTATCTAGGTTAAACTAATCTCAAGATCTTTTAGCAAAAACTTTGCGTAAATATTAAAATGTTGAAGCAACGGGAATTAATCAACTCTTTCTTTCTCTTATCATTATAATACGTAATGGAATTGTTATTTCGAAAAACGTAACCAATACTTCGGTATACCTGACATCCTCAAAAAATATAATTCGATTTCATATTTTCCTTTTCTAAACATTCGAATATATTTAAAATAACTTGCTGTATTTGTATATCTAAATAAACATAATTTTTCATTTCTTAATTTGGTATGAGTACCGTGCCTGAATTGATTTAGATCAAAATTGTATGATTTCAACAGAACTTTAGATATTGAAAATTATGGAATATCTCCACTAAATAAGCCTTCGTTGAGCTAGACGATTGCTAGTCGATTAAAAGAGCAACAAGTGTGGTATGCTGAATATAGTGTAATGTTTTTCTTATTTATTCATATTGTTTCTATAATTGGGGTAAATTTATAAACACTATTTTTCACTTATTTAATTTACTTAAATACTTACACTAGACTCAACCAATTGATACTCAACTGATACAATAATTAATTATTCACGGTTTAGTTTCCTATTTCGTTCCGTTCACTGGGATTTTTCATTATAAACTAACAAACTCCGGAAAACAAATTTCATAAGTTCTAGAAAATATACAAACAAAACAAATGAATAGAAAGTAATTTCCAGAAATCAGTTCTAAAAAAACAATATAAACACATTGGCGCAGTTATAAAAACAAACATTCAATGCGCGGCGAGTTCACCAAATTTTAAAATTCCAATATTACCTGACAGGACCGCCCTCACGTCCTATGTCGTGGAAGAGTTCGTAACAGTATAAATATATATAAAAAATCAAATTTTGCACACAAAAAATATGAACAATTGAAGAAATGCTAGTAAGAAGAATTATTTTTCAATTTAGATCTGCTAAATATTTTGCCGAGATATTCGATATTGTTCTTAAAACTTAATGATTTTTTAAAAATACTGTAAAACTATTTAATACTAATAAAAATTCCAACATTTTTTTACTATTATTTGATAAACTGTAGTTATAGAAGAAGTAGTAACATCGAGCTTGTTACTCTCATAATCTTACTTCTGTATTTATAATGATGCCATCATTTCAGAAAGTTATCGTTTACTTCAGGCGACATTATTACAGTGTTATACGATCCTCTAACTGCACACTTGGTTGGTTTTTACTACGTCTAGCTCATTCCCTTGAGCCAACTCTCTGGATTTAAATTGATCCCTAGACTCTTTGCCAATTAGGTTTCTGATACTTCCATGGCATAAGCTATTCTGCACGTATTTTAACCGGTTTATTTCGTCTTGAACTTTCTTCGTTCCCAGATAATTAAAAATGCAAAATCGTTCCAATTAATCCGTAAATTTTAACCGATGAATTTTGATACATTATAAAAAAAATATTAATAAAAGTTTGTCTTATTCAAATTATAGGTTGAATCAACAATATGTGCTTCATCTAGTGTTAAAAACTATGTTACATATCCAATTAACAAAATTTGTTATTCTCTGTACCTAGTTTTTCAATTACCCTTGTACCTTAATGTCAATGTTTTTAGTTCACTACAATCAAATATAATGTAATGGATATTCGATTTCGATTGGCAATAGCTTTTAGCACTCTCGCCAACTACACGTCCTTCATTGAAGTATCTAGCCGAATGTAAAGCCTTTGGTAAACAAATTGCTTGCTTAGGTTAGAGGACGCAACTCAAATAAGAGAATTAGTGAATAACAATGTTGAAGTGTATCCAACAAAATAAACATTATGTCAAACCGACTTAAATCATGTAACAAATTACATCTACTGTGATTCTTTTTTCTAGTAATTTGCATACGTGTCTTTTCGAAATTATATCTATTCGAATTACTTTTATTTTATTTCAACAATCTCCCCACGGTTTTCTGTTATCCCAATCATACAATTTATTATTATGTATTTTTTAAATGATAAATTTATGGAATGCAGTAATAAAATCATGATTATATTTTGTTATACCTGTTATCAATTCTGGTTGGTACTGTGATATCTCAGTTTTATATGGACTGAAAAATAAATAAAGGGTGAAAATCAGTTTTATCATCAGTTTTTTAATACCAACTTCAAGCTCTTCCTTTCTCTCAAAATTACCTTATTAGTATATTATGTACAATTAAGTCAGGTCAAGAACGATTCAAAAAAAGAAATTTATTGACTGGAATATATTGAACAGCAAAAATATTATTGGTTGGTTTATTGTGAAGCATTGGGAGGAAGTGCAACTAAATATATTTCATTTACTTGTTAGCTAATGCAAAGGCTTCGACTTCAATCAAGAAACAATTCAATATTTTTTTCAATAAACCATGGATTGCAAACATGCCGTTGCCGTTGCGGTTTGCTCTTACAAAATTAAAAACATTGAAATGCATAAGACCATTCATATTTGCCGTTTGACGTCGCCATCTGCCTTTAGTGCCTTTCAACATAAACGCATTTTATTTTTTCCCTTTGGCCGTTCGTAGCAACTTTTGTAGTAATAGAAAAGTACCAATCACATTCGTTTGCGTTTTTCACGTGATTTTGTCTAATACTTCTAATAAAAAACCCTTAATCCATAAATCCATAAACACCGGATACAAATAAAAACACAAAAATATCACGAAAACAGAAAGCAGTACACAATTAAAAACTAATAACAAAATTTTTAGGTTAACGGCAGCAACGTCAAGTTTAAGAATAGGGTCAATAGATGTCAAACGGCAAACTTCACCTGCGAACGGCAACGGCAAACAGAAAGTCAAGTTTATGAATCGGCCTTTCATCTTTAGCAGGAACTTTAGTTTAAAAAAAGCCTCTTTTTTCGCTAGAGGCTATTCAACAACAATATTCCAATACTAATCAGATTGTTAGAAATAAAAACATGAAAAGTTTACTTTTAATTCAGCCTATAATTATAAAGTATGAAATGTCAAAGTGATTCGATAATTATTAAAGTTATTTAGATCGAATAGAAACTGGATTTTTCTCATCATTTATTGATTGAACCCTAGTGCTACTCACATTGCATGTCAACTTTTTTCTATTTTTCTCTGAACATTAATGTTTCTCTTCACCGTAACAAAAGCCCATTTATTAATGTACAGGTGGTAAAAATGATTTTCGTTTCCTGTAAATAATCGTATTTTCTTTTTCATTTCATAGAATACTCAAGTTTCTCTGAGTATAGCATATAAAAATAGCCTTGCTATGCGAGTGTTCTGCTTGAAAGAAAATTGCCCGTTTTAGACAAGTTTCTTACGTTTAGGAGCATTAAAATGAATGTAGGTGAATGTTGAAATTAAATCACAGAACCTTTTTATGAACTTTTCCTATAAAAAATAAATAGCTTGATATTAATTTGAAACTTTTAAAAGGTTTCCCAAAAGGAAAAACTCATCAAATGAACTGTGAAATCCCCTAGCTGTAATCGGAAAGGAATATCAAACTTAAATTTTTCCAAGGGAAAGTCGTAATTTTCCGTACACTGTTAAAAAACAGAATATCTGAAATTCTTTTATTTTATCAAGAACAAGATTATGACGTTTGGGATTTCAATTATAAAATGAAAAACAAAATTAAAATATATATTTACAATGTAATGCTGTGAAATATATTTTATATTCTAAGCAAATAACAAAAAGTACTCTGGACAGTATTTGAAAGTGTCATCCATGTAAAACGTTGCTGAGTTTTTGGTTAAATAAATTTAAATTTATTCCAGATTCAAATGTAATTATGATAATAGTTAAATCATTGTGCACAAAAATTTTTTTCTCGATCAGTTTTTAAAAAACTGTATTATTTATAAAATTGTAAATTTAGATAATTTAACCTAACCTATCCTGAAAGATTTAGAAATTCTAGGTTTTAATTTTTGGTTTTTCCAACTTTAAAAAGTGGATAAGTGGATTAGGTACTAATTCCAAGTAATACTCTTAATGAATCTACCAAGAGTTGTAATATATACTCGGACTACCTTTTCGTTTACCTGAAATATACCCATCCCGAGTTGACGCACCTTATCTCAACAGATTGAAAATTATCACGAGTTGTAGAGCAAACCTCTTAACAGAATCTCATTTAAGAATATCAAGTTTTTATAGATTTAAAAGAATAGAATAACAACAACGTCTCACGGAATTATTGACCTTGGACAGTTGTTAGAAAAATTCTCAAGCGTGCCTCAGAAATAGAATTGTACCTAATATGTGCCAGTTTTCTGCAAATTAGATCTACCCATACACACATTGATAGAGTTAAAAATACCAAATATCAAACAATTTCAAATTTTCTGATATATTCGAACCATTATTGTGCATAGAATTAATAGCTATACGTTGTTTATACCTTGTCTAGAATTTCATTCGGTTAGTGAGCTTTTTTCCGCGTTAATCACGCTTGCGGACAATTATAGCAGCTACAATTTGTAAACAGTACTATATTATGTGGAAATATTGCATAATTTATTGAAATTTAAGAAATTGCAGGTACAATGTAATGAGCCATCGATGCCTTTAAAAAGAGACGCGATATGGTTGCACATGCACTTGGTGTTAACCAGAGCACAGTGAAAAATATTATCAAGCAAGGCGAAAATATTGAAAAGGGTAGAGGCATCATTCCACATGAAACACAATAGATGTAAAACGAAAAAAAAAAAAAATATAAATGATGATAGTGCTTAGAAATTTTAAGGACGTGGGTTTCGGTGATGGTGAAGACACTTTGCGTAAAGTCATTAATAATATAGGTTTTCATGACATAAAATAAAAACTGACTGCAAGCTACTGACAAAGCGACATATCATTAAATAATTGAGGATAATGTTTTACCCATAAGAAGAAGCCGGTGAGAAGGGTCGACACTTTATCTACATTGACTGAAGCTTATCAAAAATCTTGGTCTGATAACAGTAAGGAAAGACAAATGGGAAGTCGTTAATCATAGTTCATGAAGGATATGAAAATCTATACATATCAAATGCTTACGTGTTCAAATCAAAAACCAAGCATGGTGATTTTAATGACGAAAAAAACTATTTCAACTACAAAAAATGGTTTGAGATCAAAGTCATCATCATTATCAAATTTATCACTGCATAATGTTCTTGTCATTGATAATGCATCATACCAAGGTCGGAAGTTTATAAAATTTCCTACATCCTAATTTCGAAAACACGTAAGGAAACAGTGGATACGTTACTCAAATATTTCAAATATGATACAAGTAGATACATTTAATATTAATCAGTTTATGAGTCCAGAGTGAAGCTAGTCCAGAGTTATTTTAGAACAGCATGGTAACAATATTCGACGATTGCTACCATCTCACCCCGATCTCATCCAATTGAACTTATTTGAACGTCTCTTGACAAGACGCTGCACATGGAAACAACACATGCTGAAAATCTCTGCGAATAATTTTTCGACAATTTTTCCTCATTAGTATGGCAATGTCACCAGTATACTCTGAAATTTAAAAACGATTCTCTTAAATTGGAACCAGCGATAGATGTAGTAACAGATCAAATTATGATTATTCTTCACAGCATTTCGGGAAATGATGATGATATAGAAAATTCTAACATTGAAAATAGTGAACTCGTTTATAGAGATTCATAGATATTGAGTGTGCACAACATGTTGCACTTCAATATCATCGAAATATTGGCTTAGAGTTTAAGCTCAATATATAGCAGTTTGAAATTAATCTAGCGATAGACAAAGTTTTCCGAAACCTTCTTACTTTAGTACTGAACCTCAATGAATGTAACTTGATGTAAGAAGGTTAAACGACTTCTGATATCATGAAGCATTCTCAGCTACAAATGTCAACTAATGTTTCAACCTTCCACATTATATAGAATTATAAAGATGTACAAATTAGTATCTTAGTACAGAATAAACGGAATATTCATGTTTTATGAGAAAGTCTGGAATACTATATCCAAACTTTAAGCTATGAAGATGAGAAATATGATATATAGTTGGTAAATAAATATACCTTCTATCTTATTCTCGGGATTTTCTCCTCGGTTATTCTATTGTCGCATTTAAGTACAATGAGGTCTCCGTTCTTTTTTGTACATGTCACAGTCAAACTGAACTGGGACAAGTACATTAACCAATTTCTCGATAGCATTTGACATATTCGACAAGGAAATTCTTATGAAAAAACTATATATAATATGATTGTTAATCATCTCCAATATATTGTTCATCTCCAATGTAAACAATGGACACCATAACCAAAGTAGAATATTAAATTAAATAAACCAAATTGAACCATCTCTCCAGAAGACTTGATTGTTCATAATTGATAATTTTAGCTTAAATCAGTTGTTGACATGAAAAATTACAACTATATATTGTTTCTTAGCTAGATTGTTGACTTTTCATGAATCGAGTTTGGCAAATATATATGTTCAATTTATTGTAAAAATAAAAACTGATGGGAATTGAATAGTTTCTTTTATACATTATCAACATATTATCTTAATTGAGTATTTTAAGAAATATCTCAATTAAAATGAGCAGTGATTTTTGTTTGCTTTAAATAATCCAAAAAAATTGAGCTATAAAGAAAAAACGAAATGAAGGAGAAATTCATATTTTACTTTACTGAGGACACAGCATAAGTGAATGTTTTATATATAAATGCCAAATCTTTGTTTAATTTCTTCCTAAAGCTATTATTGAATCTATCAATCGTATGATGCGAAGAATCTGAGTCACATTCGTTCTTATCGACATCCATCGATGTCATCTGTTAAATCGTGTAGGTAAAAACGAAGAGAAAAACATTAAACTAGAAATTCCTGAAACCCAGAAGCGGCAAAACTTTCTTTCGAATCTACCGCACATACAAAAAAAACTAACAACCAATTTCACTTCTATCTCTCCTCATCCTTCGGATCCTGTGATCGCATCCCGAAACCCCTGGCATTTATCGCTGTTCATTCCTCAACACCTATCCATCAAGCTGTCATTGACCCGTAAGGAAGAATAGAATCGCCTTTTTAGAACATTTATAGTACAAGAAAACTTACTTTTCAACGAAATATCACTTATTGGAATATTTTTAGATATTTATTCATTCGGTTTGAGTTCTATTCAATTTAATTATATTTGCTCATACACATAAAAAAACCTCATAAATCGAGTCGTTAGATCAAAAATTGAGGCTTGCAATGAAAGATCGCCGTACTTTAGTAAGTGTAGAATACTTTTCGAAATATAATAGACTGAAATTATTACATACGTATACACTCAACCTCAAAAAAAACTGACACTTCATATTTTTCCTATTAAAAGCTAATTTTCAGCAATGTGTTTGTTTTTGTGGTTATTCTACTTATCACAGAGAATGTTGGGTATATGTCCATTGAATTAATACCTTCAGGATTAGTAAACAATTAGATAAAACTCAGATTTGATTTATTTGTCTTGAAATTGATTTATCTGTCGGACCTATTCTAAACTGTTAGTAGTTTTTCGCACATTTAAACATCTAATTTATTCACCAAGCCTTTTCTGTGGTTAACAGACATGTTTTTTATTTTGGTTCAGAATAAGGGTTCTCTCAAATGTTGACATAGCCTGAACTGATGCCTTGGCCAGAGAAGGCCGGAACTTACGGTACCTTGCCGAAACGTTTGGGGTAGCTAAGTCTATCATTCACTGGTAGCTACGATAGGAGTGCCCACAGTGGGCGACCAAGGGCAACAACGGCAGTAGACAATCGATTTATTACGCTGTCGGTATTGAGAGCATTTAACGGTTCCTGAGGTTCAGGAAAAACGTCCCGCGACAGAGCCGCAACTCCTAGAAAGGCATCGAAGAGAAGGGCGATTATTTACCCATCAGTATTCTTATTGGAATCTGGAGCAATGGGGAACTGTTTTATTCACGGATGAGTTTCGATTTGGTCTTTATCACCCAGATGATCGATTTATAGTGTGCAGAAGACCGGTGGAGCGATTTGCTCGATGTATCACTCGTGAATCACGCCTTTTTGAAAGATCAGTACAGTGGCCTATACGATATCCCGATATGAATCCCTCATAGCATTTGTGGGATAATTTAGGCAGGCGTGCTAGACTTCATCATCATCCTCCTAGTAACTTAAATCAGCTCCAACTGCTCTTTGAGAAGAATGGGATGTTATGCCGGTGGAGTACGTCCAGAATTCAATTTCTAACAGAGGAAGTAATACCCGCTATTAGAATTACATAAATTGTTAGAAAACCTAATACAAATGAAGAATACAATTTTTTCAAAATATTCATCATTTTTTCTTTATTTTTTTTTTTTGTAAATAATCAATGAAAATTATCTAATTCTGTCAAATTTTGTTCAAAAAACATATGAATAAAACAATTCTTATTATAAATTGAAAAAAATTAAAATTATAAGAATAAATCTAAGTCCGGTTTTTTTGCTGATAAGTTTATACAGTTTCTTTTCTAATAGATTTTTTAGTGCACATTTTGAAAAACAGTTTTAAGCTAGATCATTATTTGTTCCTCAGTATATTTCGGTTTATTATTTGTATGTGCGATTTCAATAATAAATACACAAAACAAATTTCACAACTCCTATTTGAAGAGTTGTTGCATGAAAAATATTCTTTTATTTGATTCATGTAATTTCACTAACGATCGCCTCTATTTAAAATAAGACTCACGCTTCCTTGTTATACAAATAACTATTATCAAACATTCAACCAAGTAATTTCGCCTGAACTATAGGAAAAACTTTTGCACGCCATATATCGTCTCTCCAGAACGGAGGGGCCTCCTCTTTTCATCTATCGATATATACCGGCGATAGCGCTGCATGTAGAGTGCTGGCCCTTACATCAAATTCTGGCTTTGTTTTCAAACGACAACGTGGGTTGTGGCAATAATTCGAGCTGTTCCTTTGTTCCGCTGCCACTGCCACTAACACACAGTATTTACTGCTTTTGGTATGAATGTTACTCATACCGGGGTATATAGTGATGTCTATTGCTTGTTAGCATCATGTTTATTATTGTTTGCTATCGTGTTATTATTATGTACTGAGTATCACTTTCATAATTTTGATATATAAAATTTATTTTTGCTGATATACACTGTGTTTACATAGTTGAATAGTTATTACTATTCAGGGTCACCAATCCAACAATGTTATGTAATTAACTCTTATAGAAAGATATTCAAACGTGTTCATGATCAGTATGATGTCAAAAAAGTAGAAGGTATATGAGGCTAGTATACCTACATATAACTTTCTTTAATTTCTTATTTCTTAGACCTTTTGATATGATTATGTTTCTAAATATTCTTGATTTAAGGTCTCTTCTGTTTCGAAATTAGTTTTTTTAATAATTTTTAAAAGATAAATAAAAATTAACGTTTCGACTTTTCTTTAAGTCTTTATCAAAATATTTTTTGTTCTAATAAGAAAAATTAATTTTTCTTTGGTCCTTACATCTCAAATATATGGCAGTAATCAATTAAATTATTTGTAGTTTTATTATAATTTACGAAATTGAGGTATAAATTTTATTTAAATTATTTAGGTCTTTTTTATCATTTATAGCTTATTCGTTCTTATGAATGTAAACCATTTCTGAAACTTCCCTTTTTCGTGTATTAGATTCCGTTCCAAGAATTTTTGAATCTTTAAAAGTGAATTTGTTTTTTTGATATTTCATGGTTCGTTAATGCAGTTCTATTTTCTTATCATATTGATGACCTCTTAGTCTATTTTCTAAATACTGAGATGTCTGTCTTATGTAGATAGCATCACAATTAGTACAAGACACTTAATAAATGATATTACTTCTTTTGTTTTTTAGCGTTTTAGATTTTAATTTAGTGAAATATTTGGATGATCTATTATGTTCTTTATGATAATATAATATAATAATATGATATTATACTAATATCATATTTATTAAAATAATTCGGTAATTGTTGGGAAAGTCCTTGTACATATTGTAAAAAAAATGTTTTATGTTTTGATTTTTTTCTGTTTTGTTTTTCAATTGATTGTAGTATCTGTATATCCTTTTCTGGGAATATGTTATTCATCATTTTTTCGGATAATTATTTTCTTTCAATGCAGTTTTTGCTTTTTGAATAGCTAAGCATCTAAATCAAGGATCTCATAGTTGACAGCTCTGATAGCTCTATCAGCCAAACTTATTATCACTGATCTTTTTGTGATATAGGATGACAAGAATGATGACAAGATAAAAAAACCTAAATAATTCAAGTAAAATTCATAGTTCTATTTTGTAAATTCTAATAAAACTACAAATAATTTAATTGGTTACTGCTATATATTTGTGATTTATGGAGCCAGGAAAAAAATTAATTTTTCTTATTAGAACAAAGTTCTAGTTTGATTTTATTCTTATTTTGATATTCATGATGGAGGTGCTCTATTGATCAATATAAATACGCAAATTGTCAGTGTCAATATTATATTTTGATAAAGACTTAAGGAAAAGTCGAAACGTCAATTTTTATCTATCTTTTAAAAATTATTGAACAAACTAATATTGAAACAGAAAATACCTAAAATCAAGATTATTTAGAAAAATAAACCTACCTATAACTAAATGAATTGTTTATCAAAAACAGGCTAGAATTTTTTCAATATTGGTGGGTGAAAGAACGGAACTCAAAACTACTAAGAAAGCGGGTAATTAGTCATTTTAACAAAAATCATATAAAAACTAGAATGAAAAACCGAGGCAGCTACTGGAAAATTTGTTTATATATGGATATCCGACAGACATTGAAAAAGGAGAAATAAACTTAATTAAATGCATTCATTGATGCTTTAGTACTTCACAGTAGATAGTTTTACATTGCAGAAATATAATAAAAAGTTTTCTTGAATTTATGAATTACCTCTTCAAAATATCTGGCCCTCATCACCAACGTTATTTGGTTTCTCCACTTCATGATATTCACAGCATTCTCTTCACTAGCATGAAGTCAGATTTCCATTTCATATTTCATGAATTCCATGTACTTATGGCAATTCTGTCTTCAATTCAAAACTGATGAATTATATTTCACAGCTTCTTTGTAGACTTCCTGAATATTATTGCTATTCGCAAGAATTCAGCACTGTTGAAAACATCCATGGTCGTTTTCTATACAGTATGCTATTACACAGATTTCGATGCTTTACATCATTTTTCAATCAGATATTTTTTTTCGTTAGTTCAAGTTCCCTAAAAAGATCTTGATGAACATCTTCCTAACAGTGGAATTTGAAATATTATTTTTTGTTTTTAGAAATTCAGATATAGAACACCACTATTGTTTCCGTCAACAACCATCTATAATTTTTTTGCGTTTAACAACCATCGGTATTGACCTGTTGTTTTGAGAATTAAATCGATTCATTGCACTTTATTAAAGAAGAAAACAAATTCAAGTTGGTGATAAATGGCATGAAATTTCTGATTACAATAAATTTTAATTGTAGAAAAATTATTAATATTAGCACACCATTTACAAGTTTCAATTTTGAAGTATTACTTGGATATGAGAAAGTTTAGCACTGTTTTGTGAGAGTGTGCACATTACAAACCAAACAACAGTCACAGAGGTGGATATATCAAGGACAATTTTCGCCAAAAATGGCTAATAAACCTTTGATCTTTGAAAGTGTAAGACATAGCAAACGTTATTCCAAGTTAATGGATCCATTCAATAAATATTTGAGCAATACACCTCATTTAGTAAAAAACTTCTTATACTCGGAGACAACGCAAATACATACATGTGCAGTTTTTAGAGCAAAAATCTATGTATTAGGTAACTTATTCTACGGACATAGCTCTAGACCTGAAAAAATAACTTGATGAGTAGAGATTTCCCTCTAAAGCTGAAATCATCGCTATAACAATTTTTTATTTGGTTTGTCTTAACAATTATCATATTTTGAAATGAAAAACTTTAAAAGCATTACACATAGAGACTACGTTAATTCAAAAAGTGAGAATATTCTCTATCGATTAATCAATTTTCAGTAAATTGTGCTGATAATTGTAAATATCTTTGTCGTATTTTTATTTAAACCCTCGTACAATACTATAACCCGAAGACTGTAGCATATATTCTCATCAGGAGGTGTTGTAATGGGCCGTTGAAACCATTTACTTGGTTATTTATTGGAATTGTAATTCATATCAGCATGAAGTTAGACACTGACAATACAATACTGTTTGTATGTGATGTAATGGCATACCAATATCGTCCCATAGGAATTCGAGATTTAGTGATAGATACAGTTTTATGGAGGCTGTGTAGCTGACGTTACTACAGAACAATAGTACATATTTTTAAATATAGGGCCAGTCACTATGTGGGTATTGAAATAACAGGTAGATATTCATAGATATGACGTTGATTAGATCTAAATAATGTGTTTACATCATTACGTAATAAAGTGGATAGTAAATCAGAAACTTATTACGATGTGTCGATGAATATTAAGTTGAGAAGTGGTGAATGAAGAGAGTAATTGAAACTACAATCTAACTGATAAATCAAATGTATATTAGCACACAAGATACTGTTCGATCTGGTAAAATTATCTTGTCCTGTCCTGTCCAAAACCGTAATTCTGATGACTGTCATGATATAATGATTGCAGCATGATCATTTGATCATGAATGAAATCAAGTAAAAGAAAATAAATATACCATGAAAGATAATAAGGGATAAATCAAGTGAATATTGGGGGGTTAACTTGTTACTAAGATAAACAAATTTTTGGGCTATAATCCATATTATTATGAAATGAAATTCAGACGCGCTCTCTATAATTGAAATAAAACTGTATTCACATATTTTCTCTTCAAGGTGTGTGTAACCTACGTTAGATTCTTGTTTGTACTAGACTACTGACATACTTACCATACATATGCTCAGAATAGAAAAAAAAAAACTGGAACTTCTTTATATATGAAGAAATTGCAATTAGAGACTAACGTATCTTGAGATAAGCCATAAAATTATTAATAGAAATAATCTCCATTCAATATATAGTTCGAAGATTACAGTAATTTTATCGTTTTTGAATTGAACGAGATATTTAACTAAAAACTAGAAACAATTTTTCATAGTTAATCTAACTAAGATATAAAATAACACTGGCCGACAAGATTTTCGTAACACCTTAACTTTTAAAATGGATATACCCGTCCAAAAAATATTTATTAAGCCCTAACAAGTACCACTTTTCAATAGCTTAATTATCCCTGCTTACATTTATCAAGTAGGTAATTTTATGAAGTGGCGGTTTAAATATATAAATTTTATGGGCAGAAAAATACCTGAACGGTTTTATTCAGAAAAGTAAATATAAAAATAACATTAAAAATTAGTATTTTGTTGAGTTTCATAGTAAGTGGTTCTTATTCATTGATATTGAGCATAATCCCAGCGAGTGGCGCCTATTTATTGACTCATCTAAATACAATTTAAAAGCAGTGTTATTACAAAATGGAAATTCAAAACCATCTATACCAATTGCTCCTTCTGTGAAGATGAAAGAAACTTATGAAAATATTCGCTTGCTTTTAGACAAAATTAACGACAACAAGAATAAGTAGCAGATATGTGGGGACCTGAAGGTGATTGGAATTTTAATGAGACTTCAGGGAGAGTTTACGAAACATTGCTGTTTTCTTTGTCTATGGAGCAGCCGGGCAGTAGATCACTGTGTAAAAACATGGCAATTGTGTTTGTATAGTTCCATTTTATCACAATATGCTATTCATTGTTGTGTTATTACAAAAATTTTTTTGGCGACCAGTGTAATTATTAATATAAGAATAAAATGAGAATGAGAGATGATTTATTGTTAAGAAATTGTTACAATTTGTGGACAAACCTTTAAAAAACTAAAAAACAAACAAAAATAATTGAATAAAGATACAAATGAGATAAAATTTCAATATACAGAAAAAAACCTCAACGAATAACAAAATTGTAGGTAATAGTAATAGGTGATAATTAATATATAAGTCCATAGCAAAAACTAAACTAGTATTCAGCATGTCTCGATTTAAATATCATTATTAGAATAGAAATCGTTTACAGAGTAGAAGGCATTTTCCAGTAAAAATGCTGTCAAATTATTGAAAAATACGAAAAAGATAATATCGATTTGATTTCAATTGGCAAGTGACTGGGCATTTTTTTGCATTATAAAATATTGAGCCTTTAACTAATTCTGAACATGGAGTAGGTAAGGGTCGCGCTCCGCGTTCCTAAGTGGATAGCCGTGCAACGATCTTTCTGAAATTGAAGTCGCATGCTTACGAAATAGGCAAATGAATTCAAATATGAATAAGGAAGAAAGAGTCCTTTAAAGAAGTCCCGACCGTGAGCCCTGGTGTTTAGTCCTAGTATACAGAGTGGCCCATTAATGTTTGGAAGTGCAAAAACACCGAACCCCAAACGAAACTTCTACTCTGTTCAGAAATTTCAGCCATCCTTTACCTTTGCACTTACTAAACAAGTTTAGTTAGTTCTCACTAATAACGTTTACAAGGCAGCATTTATAGTGCACCAATTTTCGTCGAATCTTCATATTTTTCGCTCCAACTTGGCGACGTCACAATTTATGGGCTAGATGCAGAATTTTACGCTAAATTCTATAGTAAACAAATATATTTCAAAAAACTTTACTTCATGTTGTCACGCTTAGGCTGAGTACTCTGTATACCTCAAAATATTTTAAAAATGTGTACCTGTGCAAATACAACAACTTTTGTTTGAAATTTTTTTTGTATCTTCTATCTTAAGTAAGTTATTGCAATTCCATACTAATGGGCCACCCTGTATATCTAACAGTTCTCTGTTGTAGTTTGAGATTTGCTCAAATTGAGTCCACCACACGTACCTCAGAAGGGAAAGGAATATCGGAGATGCGACACAATAAGGGCACAATAAACTGTTAAGAAGATGGATAAGTTCAGTTCTTTTGAAACTGATCTCAGCGCTAAACAGGAGGAACTTAGTTATTTAATCAATTAAGACTAGCGCTAAATAGCAAAGTTTAATTTGAAAGTATAAGATAAAGAAAATCTAAATATGTTAAATTCGAAGACATCAAATTGTGTTGGAATATCTAAATTTGGTTAGGATCTATCTCATAAATCTGGAAGGTGGATTTGAATTAATAACCTACTGTTAGAGTACGCACGTTAATGTAGTAATGTTGAAATAATCATTACCACAAGCACCAGTTCATGTTATGTCCAAATTCATCACCTCATTATCACTACTGTTATAAAACTGAGATACGAAATGATAAATTGAGAAGATTGGACAAAAGTAGCCAACATGATATGAGGAGCTTAGAAAACAAGTACTTTGAGATTTCGTGTTTACTTATTTTTGTTGAATTTTTATAAGAGAACAAGCATGTGAACAGTGAAATTAAACCACGAAAATAACGAGATTTAATTATATAAAAAGAAAAGTGCTAGGCCTCATATAATTATCGATCAATTACATTATAAAAGATGAAGTATATTTTATATAAATTCACGAATAATCAAGAACGATATATATGTCACAACAAATTCTATAAAATTACTCCTCTAATAGAATTCACGATATACAAATTGGAATTGATCCAATTGAGCTAACTCGTAGTTATCCAATTTGTTCACGTGTTTAGTAGAATCAATTTTCAATACTAAACAAAGTTCGGTGTTGGAACTAGTCGCTGTAGATAACAGACTTCTATTTTCCCATACAAGAGACATAAATATAAATTTCGCGTTAAGTTTCCAACCCAGATTTAACAGTTTCATTTAATGTCTGTTAACACGAAATATTTTTAGAAGGTCATGGTATCAATATTTTTCTGGTAAATTCGTTATGAACACGACAAACTGAATAAACAATTTACATTGACATCTAGAATGTTTAATATTAATTAGTTTAGGCATTCTAAAAGTATTTTATATTTTAAGACAAAAATTTCTGTAATTTAACAAAATAAAAGTTGAACGCACTTACGAGGGAGGAATCGCAATTATTTGTATACATACTTCTTTTAGTATTTTGATTTTTGTTCTAAGACAACATTACAATTTTTATTCAAATAATAAAAAAAATTACATATTTATTTAATTTCACGTGAAAAGAAAACACTGAGACTTTGTTAACACCTATGAAATATATTATGACACCTTACTTGTAGACTTATTTTCATGTTAGCTTTTCTCGATGTTATTTTATTTCTCGAATTTTTGTCTACCTCTTGTAATAAAAATACTTGAAATTGAATTATATTTTTCTGGTGTAGTCAGTAGGATTCGCTAAATCGTATAAATATTTTAAATCCACTTTTGTCTTTTAATAGTTAGATTTCTAGACTTTCAATTCCTTTTCACAAAAATTAGAGAGCAACTACCTGGCACTTAATGTTGATGAAACCCAGTTGTAGAAAGAAGAATCCTCAAAATTCAAATATATCTACTATTGTTATCGAGAATATATTTCTGCCGACAATTGTGGGCCAGAATTATTGAGAGAGCAATCGCCAACTGAATGTTATGCGACCAAAACATAATCAAAATTCAATAGTTAATAAAATTATAAAGAACAAATGTTTTGCATTTTTTTGCAGCGAAAGATTTTCCATGGATCTGGATACATTGTAATGAATGATCTAACAAATGTTGAATATAGTAGGAGTTTGATACCATCAAGTTCGTCGATTTAGTTCTGGGTAACTTTTCGCAATTTGTAGTTTAGCATTGTCTTGTTGTAAGAGGACCCGTTTTCGGTCAAATAAACCTAGATTTTTCTTCGATTAAATCTCTTATATTCGCAACAGCTGACCAATATATAACTAGGAACTATTTACACACCTCTACTCGTCGCTTCGCTTGAATCTTGGTTAATTCGTGTGGCACTATTCGACAACTAGAACACACCATATGATCTTGAATGACAATATATGGTATCTTTGGAAGGTCCAATGGAGTCTGATAATCGCTGAATGCTATTACTTTTTTACAGCTTTCTCTTCTACCTCAATATACCAGGAAGGTGGACGACCTAACTGTGAACCATTTTCAAGCGTCAAACTCAACTATCAAAACGATTAAACCAACGCTGTGCCATTCGCTGATTAACTGTGTCTTTCTTTCAATGTCAAGGCTGCTTCAAACTTTTGTTCCCAATAATGTCTGAACTATAAATTTATTTCATATTTATCACACTCCATACTATTTATTATAAAAACCGCGTTGTCAATAAACAAAGAAAAAATCATTAAAAGAAAGTAAAGCATGTGTACTCTTCATAGAATTGGAGACTAGTCTTAATAGTTATGGTCCGCCGTTAATCAAGAGAAAAAAAGTACATTATCATTGCGCCTTATGCCCTTGTTCAAATCTTTCATTTATTGAGGTTTCAAAGTATCTATAAATATCTCTGTTTTAATAAATATGAAGAAAACTCTATAGCTGAATATTTCCCACGTTGTTTTATTTCGGGAAAATTCTCATAACATGTATAACGGTCAACGTCGATGGAACTAATTGAGAATCTCGTATTTTTCGAAGCGAATGTGAACCGATAAATAATTGATATATTATCCCTTGCTAAATGACAGTTATTACTACAATAATGTAGAATTAACTAATTAGTGGTTAATAGTTTTGGAACTGATAATTGAAATGATGAAAGCTTTCATGCTTCTATCAGAAGATGTATCTCTATTCCGGATGATAATACTCGATATATTCCAGCACATCCATTAGACAAAATCCTATCCAGGGGTATATTTGGAAATGTAATACTTTCTTTAAACCACTAGGAAATTCAATCTTCGACATATCGATCAGTCGTTCTCCATTTCCTAGCATCAAGTTGGCAAATCATCTTAGATTTCGCGGTGAGATGAACGAAAAAATAGGTCACCGTGCCAGTCGAAACTTAATAGTATGTGTTAGGTATACTTAACGTTGAGTGATTAACATATTTAAGGGATACACGAAGCAATTTCGAAGCTCTTCCTTATTTTTAAATGACTGAGGAAATATTCTACTCTTTAAAACAAATTATTTCAAGTAACATTCTTTGAGCGTTCGTAAATTTTGAGATAAAACAAAATAAGTTCAATTTTGAAGACTGTTAAAGTAATCAGAACCTATTTAAATATGAAAAATAAGAAAATTAACTCCAGTAACTATTTTTCATTAAATAAGGGACACAGTAATAACTTAAAGTTTTGCTTTAATTGGAATTATATGAAACATATTTAAAAATTCGTGTGAGTATTTATTGCGTATTGATTAGTAAATATATTTTTGATGACTTTTGTAATCATTCCTTTTGAATGAATGGAACATATTTAAAAATTCGTGTGAGTATTTACTGCGTATTGATTAGTAAATATATTTTTGACGACTTTTGTAATCCTTTTGAATTTTATATAGTGATTAACATATAAAGGGTAGTAATTTTCCATACTGATACCCTGTATGTATTATTTCTGTAAGAAAACAATGTGAATAATGCCAAAAGTCGACGTGAAAACTTAAAAATAACTAAATAAACATACAAATAAAATAAAATTTCAATATACACAAGACAACTACAATGTGGAACAAAATTATAGGTAATAGTGATAGGAAATACTTAGTATATAAGTTGTGTATAAGTCCATAGCAAAAATTAAACCAGTGTGCAGCATGTCCCAAATTAAATATTATTATTAGAATAGAAATCGTTTACAGAGTAAAAGGCAGTAAATATGTCCTAAAATTATTGCGGAATGCGGGAAAAGATTATATCGATTTGATTTCAATTGATATGTGATTGTGCATTTTTTTGTATTGTAAAATATTGAGCCCTTAACTAATTCTGAACGCGTTCCTAAGTGAATAACCGTACAACGCAACGTTCTTTCTGAAATTTACGAATTAGTCAACCGCATTCAAAGATGAATAAATCTTATTTGAGATGAGAAGGAGAAGATTAAAATTGCACTATTATTTGAAGGTGATACCACTGATGTCTAGATAGACGATGTCGTTTATAAACAGAAGAAACAAAATAGGGCTTAGTACTGAGCCTTAGGGTACTACACATTCTATAGACTTGCAAGAGGACATCGCTGTATCAACCCTTACAAGCTGACTTCTGCTGGTAAGGTATGACTTGAACCAAGCGAGAAACTCCTGAAACTGTAGAACTGCTATTAGTTGATTGAAATATTATTATTAATACAATCAAAACTATTAGAAAAATCACAAAAAGTTGTTGCAGTAGAGTGATGGAAACATATATAAAGCTCTAAGAAGTGAAAACTTGGAGAAACTTTGAATATACTAATTTTGAGGTTTCTTCGAAATCTTGAAAATAAAAATAACGATCCAGCTCAGTGAATATGCAGCGCATTGAGTATATTTCTGATGCTGGTTCAGATGATGTTATTTCAAACTTTTTCAACTATACGACATGTTGTGGACTCTTAGATTTCCAATACGTGATTTCGATTCCAAAGTCATAAGCCGATTTTTTAAAGTCGGTTTAAATACATATGGTGATTAGTACTGAATTTCATTTATAGCTTTCTATTTTTTCATATCTGGTTTCTTATCTAAAATTCTCTAGATTCTTAAAGTTCTCTGCTAATATTTCCGTAATGTTCAATACATTTATTTCTCTCTAATTTCCTATATCCATCTATTTATTGTTAATGGTACATGAAAATTGAATTCCTAAATTCCTAATTTGTAAGATTTAAACTTTATGAGTTCGGTAATGGTAATGGTAGAGCTGCTACTAGATAATATCACATGAGATCCCCTAATCGTTGAACTTCAACTCTTGGATCACTTTTCAACTATTTGTGAGAAACTTTTCCTAGAGGAAGAACAGAACTACACGTAAATGGAGCGCAGGAAGATGATATTATTGGCGCTGTTACTACGAACTAGCACTAGACAAGTAAATCGGGAACTTAATATACTCATACTCAATTAGAAATCATTTGCACCGATATCATATTCAAATAGTGACTACATCTTGGAGATGAAATCCATAGATTGAAATTTTATAGATGGATTAATAATCATCGACCAACGCTGTACAGGAAACTATTTACAGATGAAGCTCAATTTACAAGAGATGTGATTAATAATTCCCGTAATTCACATTTGTGAACAGAAGAGAATCCTTATGCTAGTCGAGAATGTTTCCAGTTCAGATTTTCGGTAAATGTATGCATTGGTGTCATCATTAATGGGTCGTCACTTTTTTGATGATCCATTAAAAGGACAAATCTATTTGGACTCTATAAATTATTTTGCGAAATTCGCTTGGCATCGCGAACGTTCTTACCCGAGGAGGGAAGTGTATTTATCATGATGGGGCATCCCCCTATTTTCAATAGCAGTGAGACAACATCTAAATAATGTTGTAAGGCAACCGGTTGGTAGTACGTGAGATCCTATTTCATGGCCTTTAAAATCTTCTGATTTCAATTCCGTTGAATACCATACTTGAAGACGATTGACGCGACTGGTTTATACTTTTTTGTAATACTAGTAGAAACGATTCGTAATTCAATAAGACAATTCCAAATTCGGCAACAAAAATTTGTAGAAGCTGATGGGTTCTATTTCGAGAATCTACTTTCAAATATTTGTTGCAATTACTTATACCTTTTCACTTCTTCACTACATAATTTCAGTTCTTGTTTTCAAATTGTTGCTCGTTATTAGTCAGTTACTGATTTTTGTTGTTTGGTATTTATCATTATTGCCATTCGTTCGATAGAGTTCATTATTTTAGTTTGAATACTCGAAATTTAAACATTTGTTTCAATTATTACCTTATTATGTGTTACCTCATTGTGAGTGTTCTATGTTTTATTTGATATTCGCTAGAAATTGAATAAAGATGGGACAACTTTGTCGATTTCATTGGTTATTTATGTAGTTTGAAAATCGCTTATTGCATTTAAATAGAAACATTATACAGGGTGTAATAACTAATAAGAATCCCTAAATTGATTTTTCCAAAGGCGTTCCTGAACATTCTTAGCTAATACCAATCAAATGCTAGATAGTAGTGTACTACATCAAGAATAAAGTGAAAAAATCCAACGTGGAAATATTATAGCCAATTAAAAATTATGCTCAATATCACGAATCACCCTGTAAATTAATAAAAATAGGGAATTGACACTTATTAGTAGTAGAAGTATCTAAAAGTATTGCTCATAGATTCATTGAAGTGCAATTTGAAACCTGATATTACAGATTTTTGTCTCTTATCTTTTTCTTACCCTGGAAAAACTTAATCTGTTAAATTAAAACTTGCATGGTTATATTTTGAATTATTCTTTTTCTTTCTGAACAATATCAAAGTGATAATTTTTATTTCAAAATGTTATTATCCATTGAAATATCTATTAACAGTTCATCGAATTTCACACGGAATTTAAATGAGGCACTCTATTCTACACACACGTGGTATTTTCCACAATAATAGACTTGAAGTATGATGGTTTTCATTTGTTTTGAGTACGGTGCCCGCATTGTTTTAAATAATTGTCATCGACAACAAAGCGTGCACAATGACATTGTCTTTAAAAAACAAAAGCCGTCACACTTGATTCGGAAATGTAAGAGGATTATCTAATCTTTGTCACGTATTGTTTATAAGAGTGGTAGGGGGTGAACTGAGGTCTCTTTAGAATATTCGAATGTACAAAAAATTATATATAAGAGAAATGATTAAAATTTTGTATAATTTGGATTTTCCCGACCTGCACAAAAGATGTCATATATAATACAAAAACTTGTAAAGATTTATTTGCTACGTAATAATATTCCATAAATTATCTGTGGAATTGTAACAACAGCCAACTTTTTTTGAACAAATATAGATTACTGCTTCATTACGTGTCATACAAGCACGTGTCAAAAACTACTTCAAAGCGTTGCACACACAGTCCGCGATATCTTTTTTTGCTACTTCTTAAAGTGTAATTTACCCTCAAATACAAAATATGTGAAATCTTACTTCACCGATAAAATAGAATAACATGTGGCGTTACTGGCGGAGCTTAGTCCCTGGAAATCTGAGAGATCTAGCTCTACCATAATCGGATATCCTAAACACCAAGAGTACATGTAAAGAGTGAGTTTTATGTATGGAACGAATCAATTATCTCGAACACGGCTTGTACGATTTTTATAAATTATTGTGTAAAATAGTCTTGTGATACGGCCGGTATTATGGTGGTATTTACATAGTTGCCAGATCTTTCCGTTTTCCGGAAAAATGATGAACTTTGTTATTTCAAGTGGATCACCTTATATATTTGAATCCTTAAGAAACACTATTATTTTTCATCTTATGTTTCCTGTACCATAATTTCGGAGTTATAGCTACATTTGCGTCATCTCCGCCGAAATTAAAATAATATATTTAGGTAGCTACAATAACAAATTCGACGTTTCAATAAATTACTATTGTTGAAGTTTATTGAAAGTCACAATGGATCGTTTATCTGAAATATAACGAATTGATATTTGAATGATATTGGAATATGGGATAGTCAACAAGAAACGTGTAGAATCTTTAATAATTTATATCCTAACCGAAATCCTATAACAAGATCTACTATCAGTAAATTTGTAAAAAAGTTTATTGAAACTGGTTCAATAAAAGATTTTTCTAAATCAGAGCGCAGAAAAACTGCATCAACTGAAAACAAATATTTAGATGTTTGTGTCAAGTTAGAAGACGATCCACACTTGAATACTAGACAAATTTCCAGGAAACTTGATATTTCGCGAACATATGCAATAATAATTTTACGTGATAATAAATTCCATCCATACAAAGTGACGTTGGTTCAACAATTGTTAGATGACGATTTTGCAGACCTAATGATGAAAAAATGTTACATTCAAAACGATCCAAATTTTTTGGTTAGGTTATGTTTTGCGATTAGGCCACTATTTGTATTAATAAAAACGTAAATCGGCATAATTTAGATACTGCTCACATACAATCCAAGTTGGATGCCTGAATCCCACACCAAATATCTCGAAAAACTGAATGTATGAGCTGGAATAATAAACGACAAAATAATTGGTCTCTTTCTATTGAGGGTGACTTAAATGGTCTGGCGTTTTTCGATTTATTGGAAGATAGTATTATACCTGAGTTGGCAATACCTAAATAATGTGTTTCCTGGAAGATGGAGTGGAAGCCGTGATTTTATCGAATGGCCCCCGCGATTACTCGACATGAATCCTTTAGACTATTTCCCGTGGGGTCACTTGAAAAACATCGTTTATAAAACAAAACCTGCCAATATTCAGGAATTAAAAAATAGGATTACCACAGAGATAAGAAGAATTGAGCAGCTAGGGATGGTGCAAAATGTATTGCAAAGTTTTAAAAATCATATGGCTTTTATTGAAATAATGGATAACATTATGAGCATCTGCTGTAATCGCCTTTACTGTATGTTTTCTAAAGCACAAAAATGATTAAAGAATATTCGAATTAAATGAGTTTATTCAATAGTAGCCATCTAAATGTACAATATTATTGTAATTTTTGTGGAGATACTATAAATGTAGCAATAACTCCGAAATTATGGCATTTAGATATTTAGAGAATATCGCATAAAAAATAATCTGACAACAATGTAGATACCACCATAATACCCACCGTATCATAAGACCCTTACGCACAAAAATTTATAAAAATCGTACAAACCGTTTCCAAGATAATTGATAGGTTCCATACATAGAATTCACTCTGTATGAAGAGATTGAGTCAAGTTGATTGAGTAGAATTAAGTAATATTTGGTCTAGTGTGTTATAGTCACAAAATTTGAAATCATTTTTGGTGAATCGCTTCTTAAAAACCATTCAATAATTTATTGAAATTTAAAATAAGCACCAAAGTCTATCTTTTTTCCATTATATGTTGGTAGAAGCTTCAAAGTTGACGTATATTTCAATGGGTAAATTAATTATTATTATAAAGTGTTATTCATTTTATACATTAATTTAAGCTTTTTTGTTAATTCGAAATAACCGTTTAGTATATAAACAACACTCAAATTGAAGATAAATATATATGTATGAATGAACAAATTTATAAACAGTGTGCCTCACTTTATATTCACAAATGTTATATTTTTTTTTTGCCATGTAGATTTCCGATAAATTGATTCGATGCAGTTCGTGAGGGGCTATGAACGTGGGTGCGAACATCTGATATTACTACCAAAATCATAAGCAATTCATCTTCAATGGATAGGGAAATTAGCTTGCCAAAAGTAATAAATGAGCTTCAACATAAAAAATATTACTGCGTCCAACGTGTGCATTAAAAGAGGGTGAAGCCGATGTCTATTTTGTATTGTATCGAATATCAAATGTATGGCGAATTATATAAATCGGTTCTAATAGAAAAAGACATATTCTCATAGAGGGGGGTTGCATAAATTGTGTAATGTGAAATATTCATTATATTTGAAAATAATTGCATAAATGAGCCTCACGGAGTGTTAATCAAATATAAATATATTCGTTAATAAGAGCATAACACCAACTAAATATGAAGACTTCAATTGTAAATGTACAATCCTACGTTGCTCCTACAAAATAATGAATTATGTTTAGAAGGCCACATCGCGTCGAGGATTTTTCAGAACATCCAAAACGTGACGTAGCCGTTATTAAAAAGTCACAAAGCGTTGTGGACGTTTAATATTTACAAGAATTCTGTAGCTATTTTGGGAAAGTCGCTGCACCAATAATAATATGAGTTAAAATTGAATTTAAACATCAATCACCACCTAACTCAACCTAACCTACGCCTGCCGACGTTAATTGCATTATCGAAAATTAATTAGGTTAGGTAAGATTAGGTTAGGTTAGGTTATGTAGTGGATAATATTTCATTTCAATTTCAATTCATATAATTCGTGTGGGGACTTTTCCAAAACGGCTACAACGGATTATGGAAAATATTAAATGCACAGAATGTGGCTCTTCGTGGCCGTCCACGTCGCATTGTAGATGTTCTGAAAGATCTAACCTAACCATTTATTATGGTAAATAATACTCATGAAAATAATTACCGACATGAATTATAATTATTAAAAAAAATATATTCTATTTAGGCGTGCTTGATAAAACAATTTTTATTGCAATAAACACTAACGATTTATCTCTTTCAACTAGTATGTTTCATACTACGAACCGGTTCGAGTTTATCAATCTGTTACTATAGCTACTTTAATGTATTAGCGTTATTTGAGCTTGATGTTAGTCGGATCCATTAGATATAGTGGGTTTATTGGTTTGTGTCAAATTATCTCATATCCTCTAAATTTTGATAAGCGATAATTTTTTCTGGTGGTGAACTCAACGATAGTGATAATAAATATAAGTCTCGGGAAGAATCAGAATAGGATATAGATCAAGAGAACGAAGATCCTATGACAAAAAGGCTCTCTCATTTAGGCTCTGCTGCCAAAGATGAAAAGAAAATAAAGTTGAAAATACCGAAAATATTCGAACAACATGTCACAATAAGCTTTTCCTCCTCCATAATAGCAATGTGATTTGAAAATGAAAAACTTTTTCTTTAATATCTTGGAAATGTTTATTCAGCGATGAAATAATGACTCCAATTGTTGAATATACAAATATATTCATAGCTTACAAAGCTAATCAATCAATATAAAAAAATATAAAGTTGGCCAAATAAAATATGCTGTGACAGACTCTTTTGTACTTATAACGCATTACTTCCCATCAGCGAGAAATTAGCCCGTTCCATTAAACTTTGTTTACAAAGGTCAAGTGTGAGTTTGTCTACCTAATATTTGATTTTGAAAAGCTAACACAAACTTAAATTGTATGAAAAAGCTTATGCAATAAACTTCAATTTGTATATTGCGTTAACATGTAAAGACTTTATTTGATTATCCAGTTTAAAAAGCCTTCCTTTACTAGTGTTGAGAGTACCATTCCGCCTAAAACCCCATTCATGTATGCTTAAGCTGCCTCAGTCTTAAGTGTGAAGTATATTCTCATTCATACTCATAGCACATGAGTATGAATTAAATAAGAAAATAAATCATACACAAAAAAGAGTGCATGATTTGTAGCATTCCTAATTCCTGTGATATAGTATACCATGGTTATATTATTAATAGTACGCCATATCCCATTTTTTGATATCCAGACCCTAAACAAAACAAAATATGTCACGGTTTACAACGTTCTCGGACGTCTTCCGATTTCTATCTCTAACCTATCATAGGTCTTCTATTAGTTCTCTCTATTCTCTCTATTTACTTATCTATGACCTCTCTCCTGCTTCATCGAGGTCTTTCTCTTCTCATTTTCCTTTGTGGTGTCTTTTTTGTGACATTATTTGTTTAAAATTATAATTGTTTGGTTTTAATGACATCGATTAATATATATCTGACTAACATTTTTATCTGTTGATTATTTGATCTCCTCTTTAATTTTTCCAACAAGAAAAGCGTGTATAGCGTTGTGTCAATGGAAGATTTCTCCATCCCACTCCATTTTTGCTTCTACGTCTTGAGACTACTCAAAATAGATCCTGCATAACATTGGCGATTGGCGACATGCTTGATTTGGACCTTGTATAGCAATAAACCCATTAGTTAACAGTACACACGTTTGCTGAGTGGTACACTGTCATATGCATTTTGCAAATCCACATATAATAAATGGATTTCTTGTCCTATTGCAGTTTTTATTTCGATCACTTGTGTAACACAATAAAAATGATCTATTCCGAATTTTCTGGCTCTGTAATCAGCCTGTTCTTCGCTTTAAGGTCCTTATATTCTGTGTCGATTTTAATTTTCATCATTTTGCCATAGATTCTGCTAATGGTAGGTACTAGTCATTTCATAATCTCTGCAGTTTTCGCATTGATCTCTGCTGCTTATTTTGTGAATTTTCGATATTTATTTTATATTTTCCATTCCCTTGGTACGTCCGCTCCGTTCAGACATTTCTTGGACGGCGACTAAATTCATTGTAATCACATTGTTTTAAATACATATTCGACTTAAAAATGGGAAACGCACTCTTATGAAGGATTATAATTAAAAACTCATTGTCCAAGTTCCAAACAAATTCATTTTAATAAGTACTTTACAAGATTTAGATTTTATTCAAATCATAAAATTAAAAGGTTAGGGGTGAGTAAACAATGCCAAAATCATTCCATCCTTGATAACCCGAAAACATCTAATTTTAAAATAACTTGACCTCCAAATATTTTGTTTTTGTTTACATTTATAATGGTAGAGAAAAGAGATGGTATGATAACACATCAAAAGGATTGAAGAAGTTAACTTACAAAAGTCAATATTTAATTATATAACATGCTGGTGGGGAAAACAGATCCTTGGAAGCGGTTTGTATATATTCGATTCAGGTAATTTCAAGGAGCGCTCAAATTTACTCGTTATTTGATCACTTATTAGCATCAAAATCACATGAATCTTTGAAACTATGATATAGGCTGAAAGGAATTTACTATCGAATCCACCTTAATGATTGTAAGATATTTTGAATTGGTTTTTATTAAACAGCAAATTCAAAGCTAGCAATACCGAAGTTGCATGAAATTATAGAAGAAAATAAATATTCCTTTCCTACACCATTGGAAAGTACAGGTACAACTCGTTTGGATGCCCGGTCACTTGGGACGCAAAGGGAACGACGAGGCTAATTTGGTGAACAAATTTTGATTGGAAGATCTACGTATGGGTCCAGAACCCATTCTTTGCAAAGCCAAAAGTGTTACTATTACATCTCTTAGTAGTTTGCTTGTAAAATAGAATCTGCGAAAAAAGATGGGAACACAAACTAAGGCACACATAGATGGGCATTCTGCCTTTCTTACTAAATAACTGCTACAAGTAAACAACCGCGAAATTTGTCCAGTGGCTGGTCTTTCAACTGAACAAGATCATTTAAGACGCCATTTTTGTTTCAAAATCTGCTTTGAAAGGGACCCGATTTGAGTCGATGGAAGCGGTAAAGCAAAAAACGGCAGAGCTTCTAAAGGCACTCGCCAAAGGAGACTTCTAGCACTGCTTCTATCAATGGAAAAAACGTTTGGATAGGTATGTGGAGAGGGGAGAGAAGTATATTGAAGGGGAGTATTCGAATATAGAGTAATTTTTATGAAAAAACCCTTTTTCTTAACCAGACTCGTTATTTAATAGCCAGAACTCGTATTTCAATGTCAGGTAGTATATAGAGCTCACTTTCAACAGTTTTTGCGATCGATTCTTGAATCTGTAATAATTATTGGTTATAAATGATTTAGTCACATTCAATATAATCAAATACAAACTAGTGGTATCATCGATTGGATTTTCTCTATACCTTTGAGAAGAAATCGCTTGCCATAGATTTATATTCGAAATTATTGACGACATCTTTTACGAATAAGTCATTTATCATATACCATACTTATAATCCAAAGATTAAATGGAGAGAGGAAATTTTGGGATAGAACTGCAATACCTTGTCTTGCATCTTTTACATATTTATTTATATATAGTTATAAATTATTGATCATTGTAACTTAGGCAATCTAGTCCCAAAATCAAAATAGAAAAAGATACTTTTTGATACATATTAATATATTTATTCTATAATCAATGAAAATAATGATATCGCATGCCAAAACAATAATAAATCTAACACACAAGCTACAATCCTATTTATTCATTTCATAAAGAGACATACATAAATAATATTTACCCGACGCGTTAACTATA
This sequence comes from Diorhabda carinulata, assembly GCF_026250575.1. Classification (NCBI taxonomy): domain Eukaryota; kingdom Metazoa; phylum Arthropoda; class Insecta; order Coleoptera; family Chrysomelidae; genus Diorhabda; species Diorhabda carinulata. The sequence goes on along the minus strand of NC_079462.1, from coordinate 23,993,274 downwards.
TTAAAAGTGACTGTTCAAGTACCGACAAAGACCACTTAGAACACAAACAATATTATTCAATCCACATGAGCATAAAAGGAAACATTCTATTAACATCCAAATTTCGTATATAAAAGAGCGTCACACGAGCTTTTCGGGCTTCAAACGATAACCGACCAAAAAGTCATTGAATCCCCTCTCGAATACAAAATAGGACTGCTGGCTTTAGGATTTCTAGCAAGAAGGTTAGACCAAATGGCATTTCACGCAGTTTTGATACATTGTTGCCAATTCACTACATACAAGCCGTATGTTTTATTTTACTAATATTTCAAACTATTTTCTATACACATTTGGTTAAAGAAGTGATTTGTGTTTTCTGGATATACAAATATATTTTTCAACCCCACCATCAGATTGAAGAATTATTCTTATGTGAAGTGTTTGACGTAACCTCTCCTTATTGACCTAAATTTTGTTTGATACTATTTGGTGTCATTTATAAATAAGGTGCTCATGGAAATGAAGTGAACTTAGTACATCATCAATAATTGTAAAGAACATCTGATTTAACTTTATCATTCATAACAATGAATTGGCAACAACACACGTCTTTTTGGAAACTCTTACTTGATAAGAGAAACCAAATTTGCAAACTGCTCGCAGTCTCCGTACTAAAGAAATGACTTACTACCATTACATCAATCCTCACAATCACTCTGAAAATGTTATGCATACTATTAAGAAGACACTTCTTTCTTCATATATCAAAATAGGTAACTTTGAACTCAAATCAACTATCTCCTTACCAAACACCGAAGTATACCACACTCAACAATATAGAAATCTTCATTTCAGTTGTATTAAATAAGGAAAATAAACATTTTTTTGCTCAAGATATAACCAAAATTGATAAGTAAAACAAAAGCAAATTTATGCTGACATTAAGAAAAAAATCAAGTCTCACAACTTCAGACAAGGCGATTCAGTTCTTCATAAACAATCGATAGAAAATATTTTGAAGTCATATTTGGAACTAAACTCTAGTTTAGTTTGATTGCAAACAGATATCGGAAAGGAATTATGAGAAATACACTTAACAAAAAATTATACAACGGTACCGTTAGAAAATGAGACCGAATAGGTAACAAAATCAACTACCACATATTTGTCCAAAAGATAAACAAGAATTAAACATTTATTGATGATGCAGAGTATTTTTTTCTGTGGCACTGAGGATGCTCAGCGTTTATAGCGGATCTATTAATCACACTCCTTTGAGAAAGTTCTACATCCAAAAAACTTCATTACCTATTTCATACTCTTCAGGTGAAATATGAAATGCTCTGGAGGGTTGTAGTCTCGCATATTTCAAGAGAATGTAGATACAGGATTTGTTCTCTACGTAGTGGAATCTATACGTAACCTCTGCTAAACCTTTCCTGTTGATATCTAAAAATAAGTAGTACGTTAATAGATCTCCTCTACTACCTCTTAAGGTGTTTTCTGTATTGTCCTTTTGTCGATTCTCTAGAATTGTTCATGTTCTTCAAAGGTCCTTCTTTTCTCTAGCAGTCTATCTGGGTATTTAAATTCCCTCCACTCTAGTATTCTGGTATATGCCTAAACAGATTAGAAGGTTACTTCATTCTTCTTAACTACCTCATTCACTTATCCAGATATTTCCAAATCAGGTTGTACATTATGACAGTGGAGCTCAGAGCATTGATGTCCTATTGGCATTTGGACAATATTAGAATCGTCTATTTGTGATAATTCTGGTGGACTTCGATCTGAGGTATGTCTTAGATTTGATTATTTTTGGGATGGAAGTTTTATCTCATCGTCAGAAATGATTTCAAATTTTCTGAGTGAATTTTTTACTGCCATGCTTCCCAATAATATACGGAAAGGTGGAATATCAACTTGTAGTATAGTTGTTGGATACGTTCTCATGGCCCTGGTTGTACACGTGTAAATTTTACACGTAACTCATATGTATTTTATGTTACTGAATTTTTTTTTATTATCATGAATAATCTGATTTAATGTACACACATTAAATCGGATGTGTTTTATGTATTCATTGACGTGACTTCAATCAAAAATGATAAAACCAATAATGCCGCATTTTGTTTATTGCGCCAACTATCTTGTTTGAAAGCTATAAATTCGAAGAACTAAGAATAAAAACAAAACATCCATAAAAACTAGGAAAAACACAATAAGAAATTTTATGATTGTGAATCATGATGACATAAAGGTAATAAAAAATATTTGGCCATTTCCTAAGTCTTACGACACTATCAAAAGAGTATTTCGTAATAAATTAACTAAAAATATCGTAAACCAAAATAAACTATATTAGAATGAATTTCATACAAAACGACATTTGAAAAAAACTCTTAAAGTCAGTATATTTTATTAATTACCGAAAAAAGTATAATATGGGCATAAGCACAATAAGGATCAATAAAAGATAATCTAACAACATAATTATCAAGTATTAATGTATAAATGTATATAAACATTTATGTCTAAACTAATAATATTACGGTGCTTACCACCAATTACTGATTAGTTATTGTTGTGTTTTCTCATCTTCATTTTTAATTATCAATTTAGAATTCAACATCTCTAACTGCCCGAAAAACTTATTACCTAACGTTCCTAAGTTTGTATGTACTATAAGCTTTAATCATAGTAATCATCTCGATAAAATAATATTATCGATTAATACCTTTGCTCATTATCTCATGCTTTCAATGAAAGAGAGGCATTTCCATTCAGTTTCAGATAAATCTAATATTTAAACACATCTTTTCACAGAAACCAAATTTTTTTCTTATAAATTTCTATCCTCCACGTGTCAACCATTAAAACTTTCTAAATATATTTCACTATAGATATGATCAATTAAATTGGATCGATACAATTCATTGCGAGTAAAGAAGAAGTCTTCTATGAAGAAAATTTTCCGTATAACTTTAAAACTTTGAATTATACGAGTATGGTTCCAGAAGCACCTCACCTGAACTAGAGAGGGCAGTAATTGCTTAAAAAATACCACTGTATTCGAAAGTACACAATATATACAGCATATGTTTCAAGTTTGAATACTCCACGTTGTTTAGTATTTGTTTGGCAGCTATCACTAGTGAACATTTTTAATGAATTGGTCATGAGAAACCTGTACGCAAGATGGGTCCCGCGTTTGCTCACAATGGAACAAAAACTGCGTCGTGAAGATGTTACCATTGAGTGTTTGGCAATGTAGCACAGCAATGAAGACGTTTCATAATCATGGATGTAAAAAACAATCAAAACAATGGACTGGAAAGGGACAACCGGTTCCAAAGAAAGCGGAGACCGTTACATCTGCAGGCAAGTTCATTGCGTCGGTTTTTGGGATGCGTGTGTAATAATTCTCATTGATTATCTTGAAACAGGAAAAACTATTAACGGCGAGTACTATGCGAACTTATTGCAATATTAGAGCAAAGAAATCAGGCAAAAACGACCGCATTTGGCTGAGAAAGTGTTGTTTCATCAAGACAATTCACCAGCTAACACATCCGTTATTGCAATAGGCATAATTAATGAATTAAATTTTGAATTGCTGCCTATTGCACTCCATTTTTCCATTGTTGGTATAGGTACTGCTGGGATCATCCTCGTATATATTGAGTCCACGAAAAAGTTTTTGGTTGAACCTCACTATCAATCAAATTAGAGGAAAGCACGTGACTACTTTTCGTAATATAATCATCAATGATCAATTGAAACAGCTAGTGTGTAGTGACTTTATACGTCAAAGCGAATAATGTAATGTCCCAGAGGATATTGGTTTGCATCAATTAAAAGATTCGGTCCCCTATGATCCAACCCCCAAATGCAAGTGCTGCAAAATAAAATACTTCCAATGATTATACCGTAAGAGGATTAAGTCTTACTCTCCCTCTGTTAACTTGATTATTTCGAAGTATTAAGAGAAAAATTCATGATTTTTTTAATTCAATTTTTATAGGAGGATAGGTTAAAAAATTTATTGCGAGAAAAAATCGCTGCTGAAAAGGATTTGAAATATATTCAAATTATGGAATATATTCGTATGATGATGTGATTTAATGAATGACATAACAATCATCTATTAGTTCTTTAGTCATCACGTATCATATTACCATAATATTTATTGAAAATATAAGAAAAAATATCATTCGTAAGAACAAGCTATATAATTTCCATACATTTTCCATACAAAAGAAATCAGATGAGCTATGTTGGAATTAAGAGACAACCAAGTATCACAACTCTGCAGAAGGCGATCTAATTGTTTACAAGCAACCGAAAAATAATGTATCCTCGTCTTTCTATCCAAACTTTGATTCATCTAGATTGACAGAATAGAGAATTGTTAATAATACACATTTTTGCCACACATTAGCATAGTTTAAGTTTCGTACAAGCATATTCAAAAGCTAAGATAATTCAAAGTCTAGTTTCAGAATGAAATTAAGCTTAAACTTATTCGCACCGGCGCATGGCGTAAAGGTGATTAATAAGGTTGAAAATAGAATAAAAAATACCTATATAAAATATAAATATAAACACGCTAAGTAACCATTCTTCAGCATTAGAAATAGAAAATAATCGATGAGTACAATATACTAGGGATAATCCAACCTAAATCGTCGCAAGAATTTTCTTTAGCAGTATGAGGCGTAGCGTTAACGTGCGAGGATGACAATGTTCTATATGAACATGACTTTCATAATATGGTTGCTCTAACTCTACACCGGGCAGAAGGTGTAGCATTGAATTTTTCGGTCATCGATGATTTAGTGCACATTCCATAATTACTTTTTTGCTTGCGAGGACAAGATTATGTTTCATTCCTTGTAACAGTATTACTGACCATCAAATTCGGAATAATATACAGATCTGAGACTTCACATCGTTTTTGTGGATTTGTACTCATCGAGTAACGTACGTGGAAGCCTGAGCAACACATCTATAATAACGTAACAAAGCGAAAACAATACGTTGTACGCTACCAAATCACAGTTACAGCTCTGACGTGATTTCATGCAAAATTATCTGTGGTTATTCAGATAATTTCTGCAAGTTGTGTCCTGTTCATTTTTGTCTTTGAGTAAATTGGTGGGCCGCTCTTTGCTCTTTCTTTTTCGACTTCCTATTTGTCTGACTAAAAGGAGCGATACCATTTCTCTACATCTTGTCTGCTCTTTTTGTGTCCACGATTTGACCATCAGATCATTCTATGCTCAATAAAATAGAAGCAAGACTGTCTGGAAAATTTCGATACCTATCTGCTTGGAAGCTGTATCAAAAGTAGCGCCATCTCTAAGGAAACATTTCTTACAGCCTTTTCTTATATATAGATTCAAAACTTTAAAAAATCTGTCTACGTACTCTAGTAAGTACAAAATTTTTATAATAGAAATAAGCAAAAATTAAACTTTTCAATAGATTGAAAACCAACATGCTCAACGACTCCCCATCACTTTTATATAAATCAGGATGATATTTGAACTTCTCATATCCGATTAGTCGATGGCCATGATTCTAACAGAACATTTATTAGAAGCTGAGAATTTTATATAGTTTGACAACAGCGCTATCGCTTTTATTGTAAAGATCTATTGGGGTGGATGGAATAGATGCATAGAACGTTAGTCGTATGAATATTATGTGACATTCAAATTACCCATGTATTTTCACTAATAGAATACATTTGTATGGCATCAAATACTATTCCAACGACCAATGATATCTTTGTCTGAATCACACTAGGTTATCCATGGATGTTATTTAGTTGAAAGGGTGTTTACTACTGTTAATAATGTCGGGACATATTGTTGGAAATAGTCGAATTCATTACATATTAGACATTAGGTAATAATGATCCATCTTGATATATTCATTGTTCAATTCGATGAATTGGGTGAAACAGATACTTGAAAATTAAAAATATGAGTAAATTTTTAATTCACAATAAATGTTGAACCGATCATTTGCTCAATTAAACAGTTTAAATTAGAAAAAGTCCAGTTCATGAATAAAACTGAAGATATTTAGTGATAAAGTGACATCACATTGGATATATGGAGTTTTCCTGAAATATCTATGTTTAGCGGTAGGTTATTCTAGTCTTGAAAACAAACATTTCTGTTTGCGGTCACTTTATATACGAAAATTGCGCTCAAAGTTTTCGTATGAAATATTTTGTTTTAGCCATAAACTATGTTTGTTTGATCAATTAGCTTTCACAATCAAGACATTTATATAGTTAAAAAGAGAAAGAGTCAAAACAATTGCTCTACACAACTACATTTTCATGTTTACCCATACTAAATTCCGACATAGAATAACGGAACGAAAATATACCTTAACAAAAAAAAACTAAATTAAACTGCCTATTTTACCCACAACTAAACATTAATCTGCATGAAATGAACTATAAAAGTTTCATCTCTATCCGCCGTATCGTAATTTATGAGCGTTATCAGGATACCTGATTTTGACTTCATGTCTAGTGTAGAAGAGTTGGTGTCGCGAAGATTGTGTACAACGAATATTTTATTCACTTGGAATTTGGCAAAGATTGCATATAGCCTACCAGGTTGATGCTTGATGAAGATGAGATAAGGCTTGCCCCTAGAGGTAGCGGAATGTGGCAGGATAAGAAAGCATACATCACCAAGAATCACGTCTAGCTGTTTACTATAAACATTGAGTTAAATAACAAATCAGCTCTAACGGATTACATAAAACTTGGCAACTATATTAAGTAGTGTAACTACCTAATACTTAAGCCCCACATTTATGTTGTTAAATATATATAGGTTAGGATAGGTTATGTTGGGATTAAGGTTAGATTTTCTTCGCCTGTCACAGTCCGTTAGCTCAAACGTCAGACTTTTTCCCACCCCATTCTTCGCGTATTTACCAAGATAACAAAAAATATGCAAGAGATATGGGCACAAACACCAACTTGCTCCTGATGCATATCTATTTATTGGTTCTTCTTTATTATTTTCATAATCGTACTGGTTCATCTTCATACTTGCAAAAAAAATATTCGGATTTCTGTGTATTGTATCTTAAGCATAATCTGGACCCAGCTTTATACGTATACGTCCCTAAAGTATTGATCAGCAGTTCTGGCAAATCGTGGTCATGCATTTGATGTTATGGTCTCTATCAACGTACAAGCAATAGTTGTTGATCTAACTGGGTTGTCACCTATGGTCGATTTACGTTTTTCTGTTATATTTCTAACAATCGTTGAGCTAGGTCTCTCGTTATATTCTGCATGAATATTATTAAATACATTTTTTTACATTTATTTGGTTACTGGCTTTCTTCATACTTCAGTTTTGTTTCAAATATAATTTTTCAGGTACCCAGTATTATCATTTTTGTCTTAAACCATATAAATAACTTATATCTTTAACGTATGGGCTACAAAATCACATAATAGATCAGTTAAGCATAGTTTATGCTTCATAAAAAATATTTCATATGAAATTTCTAACATTTCATTTCCCCTAGTGAACTTATCTCATACAATGTTAGATTCTCAAAAAAATCAAAAAATGCCATTTCTCATAATCCTTTATTTAAATTTTTCAATATTTACTCATCAGTAGTGTGAATTTATTATTGAAAGGAATAAATTTTTAAGCTCAACGTTTGGTTATCTTCCAAGAAACCACCCAACTTGAGAAAAGTTATTTCATAGAACTCTCATGAAAAATTATCATTGATTTTTGGTACTTTGGGCCTTTCATATTTTTTTCGCGCTTGTTATTTCGTACATTGGAATTAGACAGCAATTTATACGATAGAGAAATTTAAATTATTTGATTAGTATCATCGTAATCAATGTTCCGAAATCATAGCCCATAATAATGCATTGCATTCTGATTCACTTATTGAGATAAATCATTCCTATTATCCCCTATACTTTTACAATTACCTGTGGGTCCTGGCTATTTTAGTTACATTTTATCATTCTCCTCAGATTTCCTACTTCCTTCATGAAGTCACGTATTTTGATAAAAAGAATTCTTCAGGAAATAGTTTCTAATACATTATGTTCACATTCAATGAGATATTGTCATTATTGAATTTGAAAGTTCAAATCACCCGATTTATCCCTTTTTGACTATTCGTGAAATATTTTAAAAAACAGTGTACAAAAAAACCTTAAGCTTCTTAATTTCTTGTCCATGATTCATAATGTACTTGGATTATCAAATAGAGGAGGGAAGACATTAAATTAATGTTACTTATCGTTATCAATCATTGTTGTGAAAAAAAAGTTTCTGTAAATTATACTTTCGGTGTGTTTGTGAAATTATGTAAAATTTTGAACATGCTATTTAGCAATATCGTGAATGTCCTGAATTATTTGAATCATATTTCATTTCACACTTTTTTGTAAAGTAAACAGAAACGAGACAGTTTTATTACTCATCAAATACAATATCTGTCCTGCTTATTATGATCTTTGTGATTTTGAGAAACTTAGAAGAATGTTTTTCTATCGAATTCGTTTTCAATTTCTTTAGAGCTTTTCCATCTTACTTTTTCATCCCTTGTATTATCTAGACTTAGATATTTTCCCATTACTCTCGGCTCTAAAATTTTCCTTCTTGCTATTGTGCTCGCTTTTAGTGCTATGGTGGTAAGTGCTGTTACAATTGTCTGATATTAATATCTGTTGAAATTTTAATTTTTAACCTTAACCTGATTACATGATTGATTTTCCTTCAATATTCTGTCTTCCACTTGCTTTTTTCCATCTTGTCCAATGATCATTCTTAAAAAATTGTGTGGTGGGTGACATTCCGAAGCCTGTGCTTCTATGTTCCAAGACATAATTATTATTATCTTGTGGCGAAGCTGAATTGAAGCCAGAAATAGAGAATGATGTACTTTGTAACTGAGCAATAGATGAATGCTCCCTAAAGTCCTATAATTTGAGATCAAATTATTAAAATAACAAATGCTGGACCAATAGACAACAGATACCTAGTATTTTCCTATTAAGTTATGATTATTTTTGTTTCTAAATCTTTTTGATTTTAGGTCCGTAAAATTGATGTTTTAAATTTTCTTTAAGTCTTTATCAAAATATGATATTAATACTCACAATTGGCATATTTGTATTGATCAATATATCACCTTCATTATCAATATCAACAAAAGAATAAAATCCAACTAGAACTTTGTTCTAATAAGAAAAATTAATTTTTCCCTAGTCTTACATCTCAACTATATGGCAGTAGTCAATTAAAGTATTTGTAGTTTTATTAGAATTTCCAAAACAGAGCTATAAATTTTACTTAAATTATTTAGGTCTTTTCTATGATCTATAGCTTTTTCCTTGTGTGAACCATTTCTAAAAATTCTTTTTTTCGTGTATTTGATTCCATTTCAAGAATTTTTTAATTTTTATAATTGAATTTATATTTTTTTTGATATTTCATGGTTCGTTAATGCAGACCTCTTAGTCTATTTTCTAAATACTGAGATGTTTGCCATATGCAGACATCGTCACATCTATTACTTCATTATTCTACTCTATGGTCCGCAAGTTTACTTCACTTTATAACAAAATAAATAATCACGTGTCCAATATTATGTTTTTCCTATGATTTATCTAAAATGGAATGTTCACCTTTAAAACTTATACTTCCGATGTTTCCATTATTCCATGAATACTTTTGGCACTTTTAAGACTAATTCACTATTTTACATATAGAAATTTCAAATGGAAATCTTATGTTCTTGCTAACTGTATTTATTTATAGAAACGACACACCTGTGAAATGAACCTTGCCAATGTATACATTTTTAAATGAAAGATATTGACTGGCATACATCGGATTCAACCACGCTTCTTTGTAGTTTTGAATAGACATCTTTTTGGATTGAATATTTTAGTGTTTAGCTCATTGATTATTTAGCTTTAACTCGATATAGGGCAGCTTATACAACTTGTAGTATACACTCACCGCAAGTTCTAGTAGAATGAAACTTAATTATTTAATCAAGACTTAGAAACTTCCTGGCGTGGTTCATATATACAATACAACATAGTTCACATTGAAGTCGATAATCTTACTCAGTGGGGAGTTGGAAAACATAAATATAAAAAGAAAAAAATATATATTTTGCTCAATAAATGTTTCAAATTTATTCATAGCCAATCTTCTATTTTAGATGTATTTTCCTAGCGGGTCAATATTTACTTTTTGTACTCATCATGAAAAATTTAGTTATCCATCTTTACATTTCAAACATAAGTAGAGATGTTAAACTGAATATAACACAATTTAAAAAGAGCAAGTATTCAAATCCACTCCATTAAAGGTCATATAAGTCATGAAAAACTACGAAATGTTCTCAAAACTTCTGATTCGAATATTTGATTGGAGTTACTTAAAGTCCATTAAAGTCAAAACACTGTTGCATGCGTTTGAATCAATAGTCGAAGCATTTTTTCCATTCCGATTGATGTACATCCAAAACATATGATTTGAACGCATCAATTACTGTTTCAGGTGTAGAAAAGCATTGACCTCGCAATTTATTTTTAATCTGCGGGAATAAGAAGAAATTATTTGGTGCCAAACAAGGACTGTCCGGCGAATAACCCATCAATTCGATGTTTTGTCTGTTGAAAAACGTTTTTGTGTGAACTGATGTGGGAGAGCTCGCATTTTCGAATACTTCTGGCAAATAAATGCTAGTCTATCATTCAAAATTGGCTGTTCTACATTGCTCCAAAGGAACGGTGAGGATATGTCCAGTTATTTCAAAAAGACAAGGGACCATCAGCTTAGAAGTGCTTCGTGCGCGAATAACTTTTGTTGGAGTTAGCTCGTATTGAAAGACCCATAGAGTCGATTGTTGTTTAGTTGTCACTATCTTGTAGATGTCTTTCGAAGCGACGCGAATAAATCTTTTGACAGCCAAATATTCATGCAATATTGAATGTATGTGAGTGGAACTAATGCTTAAGTACGCCTCAATCTCAAGGCATGTCACATGATAATCTTGTGCAATATCAATTTACGTACAACGATGTTTTCTCGCACAACAGCCGATTTTGAACGACCTCCACGAAATCCATCTTCTAGCGAATTGCGACAGCAAATGAATTAGGGAAACCAGTGAGATGGTACTTCATCACCAAAGTCGAAGAGAGTTATCGGCTGTTGGTTTAATCGAAATGAAAATCATAGAAAATCATCGTACGACAATCTTCGCTTAATTCCAATTTTTGACCAAGATGAATTTTTCAAGTATATATGAACAACTCAAAGAGCACTCATATGACAGCATGTTTTGAGCACGTTCACCATTAAAAATGTCAAACCTTATAATGTTAGATTTGACTTATTCACATCATATCTCAAAACTTAACTTGCAGCTCTCGTGGTAATTCGAACACAAACGGAAATCATCACAAGAAGGATAATCAATCTAAATGGGCTAATTTCTCTGAATGTTTTATTTTTGAATTTCTGAATATAAGAAGGTAAAATCGAAGAGGACATAGAGCTTTGTTTGTTAAGGAAATAACAGAAAATTATAAATAAAATATTAAATAAATGAGAGAAAGGATTAAAGTTATGAAAAATAAATTAGAAAATAGTTCATAGTTAAGATGAATTCATAGAATAGGGGGAAATGTTACGGAAGTTTGAATAAAGACAACATAAACCGTGGCTTCATGCAGTTTGAGGTTAAAACAAATTTATTATGAGTAAAATTGAGAAATTAGGGTGTGAATAAGTTGGGGTTTTAATAAAGGAGAAACGTTCTTGAATCAATTGGAGAGTAGAATTTGGGGATAATAACAACATCAGTAGCAGAGATATTTGAGAAATGTTTTATTTTCAAATTAGTTCATATGAAATCAATTGGTTTAAATTTTATATTGTAATATTTTCATGATTGGTTTTGATTTTTTTTTAAAAAGTGAAAAATGTAAATTTATTTAAAAATGTATAGAATTTCCCTTAAAAATATACATGCTTAGTTTATCGCGTCAACCTTTCCATTACCGGTGATATAAATGGTAAACTCTTTGTGTATATTCTGAGAAATGGTGCTTTGAAAATCAGACAAGCGCGCATTAAAGATTAATTTTATACCGGCTTGGAGGACAGCCATGTTTATGAGTTTTCATTTACCTAATCCGCACATTTTTCAACTTGGGAGACATAATCCCAATCACGTACTCTCGTTAATTATAAAGCGACCATCTATCTGGAGTATAATATATATATCAAGAATTTTTTATTTATTTTTTATCTTTTGGTAGCGTTAGTTTGTAATCCAAAAATGATGTTTATTCAGATATAATGAGAAATTTGTTCGTATCCTGTATATGAATTATTCAATTTTCCAAGATTTACTGGAAAATTCGTTGAAATTAAGTGTATTGTATTTTCCATATACGTGTACTATATATAGTTTACAACCATATTTAAATAAGTTTAATTATCTATTTGACTGAATATAGGAAAACTGACGCCAACAACTATCAATTTCGAGAAGGAGACTATATTCAATGAAAATTACAGACTTATGTAGCTGGATGAACTTAATTCACTTATCTGATAATGTTTTGTTAAGAAAATATCCAGCATCTAGACAAACTATGGTACATCAAGAAAAAAATATAGAAGGAATCACCACTATATACAATGCATAGTTACTATTAGTTACTATATAAAATAATACAGAGTAGATCGAGAGCATCGAATATGACCAAATGAAATTGAGATTAAAAATATAATATAAAAATAATTACAAACCAGGATATGACATGGTTGTTGAAGATATTGTTGAAAATGTCTTTCAACAGGAGATTATTCCTATTATTACTACTGGGTACAAGAAGCACCTGGATTTTTTATGTTGTGGATTCATTCAATTTAATAAAAATATATTTGAACTTATGTACGTTATTTTGACTTTTTTCACTCGCTCGGAACATATTTTAGTTTAATTATTTTATGGTTTCAATGTAGTAAGACTCAAATGTAATTTTTGTGTGTGCTACTGGAAACACTTTTGATTAAAAATATGAAAAAAAAAGCAATGGAGATATCTTCTAAACAAAACCCAGAGAGAGTGTGATTCTATTCACAGTGCAATTGAGCTAAAAATGATAAATAGAGTGATAAACCTTCTAAGGATACCTACTTATACGGCTGTTACAAAGGAATCTTGAAGGAGTCCATACGAATCGAACCGAATACAGATATACAAGAATCATGCAGACCCTGATAGATGGTAATTAATTTGAAATTTCTGGAATCATTGTTGATATCCATACTGAACACATTTTTCACAATTTCAATGTCTGAGGCGCGTTTCGATACCCAAGTTATCGTGTTCTGATAACTGAAGATAATCAGTGGAAGTGTAGACCGTGTGTTTAGCCAAATGTATGGGTTGATGAAAGCATTTAAACTGATCAAAAAGCTAGTGACAACGCAATGTTCGTTGACCAGTGTACTCTATAGTCCCCATTCTACTATTAACATATTGAGCTCCAACCAAACTTGGGGTGTAGATCCAAGAAAAAATTTATTTGAAATATAAATTGCGAAAAAATGATGTTTTTCGTATGCGGTCCGTAGTCCCGCTATGGGCCCAAGGTAGAGTTTGTTTTTTTATCCTTTGCACGATGATTTATGCTTTTATGTGAATGTACAAAAATGTATAAAGGTTAAGTGAATGTAGCACAAATAAAAAATTTTAATTAAATAGTATTTGAATAATGTTGAAGGAAACAACAAAATATGGAAAGTTAGATTTTTTGTTTAACAATAGAGTTGAAGATCATGTGAAAAATCAAATGGACCAAGAACGGTACAAATAGACTTTAAAACATATTTAGATGTGGTCCCTTGGGCCGTTGAGAAGGTTTAAAATGAAATACTTCGCGTAATTCATGGGACTGCTCTGGGTTGAAGGGAAAGATCAGTTGCGGGCCAATGAACCGCACCGGCTCTCAGCGTATTAAGTTCAAAACAAAGGACAAATGGAGAAGTCTCCCAAGAAGACTCAAACCTGAAGAAGTTGTCTACATCCAACTTTTTTCCAATAAGCTCCCGGTATCAAAAATCAAAGTTTCACAAGAATTAAAAAATATGATTGTCATTCATGATTAAACTTATTTTTTTGATAGTCTGATTACTCATCACCTATTTGTTTATGCGTTATTTTTTATTGATTGAAAACGGTTAAGTATAATTAGAAATATTAATCTTTTCATTGTACTCTGAAGAAGAATTTGAACAACTCGTTGTATTTCTTATAATCTTAGTGTGTTCGTAAGTATAATAAGAGACAGGCGCTGATTCATCGATATCGATATAATGTTTTTCGCCCTAAATATGTCACATAACTCAACTTACGATCCGTTAATCTAAATTTATACCTCCTATCTACGTATCAATACCCTTGAAATAGATAGAATATAGTGTTATTATTTCATTATCAGATCCATGTTACTATAGAAAAAATTTATTTTTTGTCCCTATATAAATGTAACTTTGTAGATCGGTGTTATGAGTACTTAATTGTCGATATATGGATCCTAACAAACCTGTAAATCATTTAAAATGAGAGTGAAGGGTTTTTCAACCGGCTTTTGTTTAGATGAAGCCTACTGATTTAGTTTTCCATAGGACAACTTATTTCAGATTCCAGCATCAGTTTTTTGTTAGGTAGATATTTACATTTATTCACTTGGTCTAATCCATGAAGTTGCGGTCGACAAGTTCTTAACAGATTATGTCCTGATTTCAAGATCATGACAAAGGTAATTTTAGATGTCTTGACAAGATAAAAAGTTTTATGTAAAGTCTTCTTGTCATAAGATATTGAAATTTCTGGACGTAAAATGAATATGTGCAATGCAACTCTCAATAGAAGTACGATGAAATTTCAATTTATTGAAGAATTTTTATTTCCAAAGAAATATATTTTGGGATAAAGTTTCCTAGTGAAAGGTTATACATTCTGAAATGTGGAAGAGGAAGTGCATTTCCATCGCATCACTCACATATTATATCTATATCAGATTGAGGTAAATGACAATCTACAATGTTTAATAGATCATGTGCATAAAAGCGAATATTGGAATTTGGTTTTGAGATACTGTGATATATGAATATTAACAATAACGACCCAAGATATGAGCCCTGTGGTATTCCAAAAGTTGCATTAATTTGTATGGAGTTAAAACCCTCATAAGTAACTGTAGGCTTTCTATTCGTGAGGTATGACATAAAAACATTGTTAAATAAATCAATTGAACTGTTGGATAGCTTAGTAAAGAGACTGCAATAATCCCAGCGATCATAGGTTTTAAAATATCAGTGTAGATGACATCAACCTGACTACTGTTATCTGTGCCTTAACACATTAAATTGAAGATTGTAGATCTACCAGCATAAAAACCATGCTGTTCACTACATATGAATGGCTTCACGTAATGGTAAAAAACGTGGTAAAGCAGAGTTTCAAATATCTTGGAAAAGTTGATTATTATTTTGATGGGGCGATAGCTGTCAATAACAATCTTATCATCATTTTCTTAAAATAGTACAGCCTCGTCAATTTATCCATATCACCCGAAATTTACCATATTATAAAGAAAGATTGAATAGAATAACAGAAAGGTTTTGCAAGAACAGTCACACTGTTTCCTAATAGAAATACTGGTAAATCATCAGGTACGGATAGAAAGTTTGTTTTATTTTTTTGATAGCAGACTAGAGATCACATGGGAAACCATATTTTTTTGAATCAATATTGTAAAAATTAGGAATAGATGAGGTAATATATCCTGATAAGTAATCTGTTTAGTCAAGAGTTGGTCTTATAGAACATGGTATTAGTTATGACAGTAGTTTTCCGATTGATATTTATATATAACCTGCGCGTTTTAGGATGCTAGCTGTTGTTTAACATTTCTCATGTAATTATAATGACTTTCACTTTTTGGTTGCGAATAATGTCGTTGTACCCATGAAACCCATGAAGGGTGTTTCAAAGCAACTGGGAATTGTTTTTGGAACCATTGCAGGGTATGGTTAGGGTATGTTGGTACTATAGTTTCAGTTATCTTGTCAGCATTGGTAAGACGTTGCCGACTACGAGTATATTACTCTACTCGTATGATTCTGCTCGTAAACACTCTCCTTACCAACAAAAATTCATATTAAATTGCGAAACAACCCAAAAATTCAAATCTTAGTAAGTAGTAATAGTACTAGTAGGTAGTAATAGTACCTTAGTAGGTAGTAATAACGGATTTTTTGCTTCAGTAAACCAAAGTACCTTCCTGATCATTTAATGATATTTAAAATAATTTAAATTCGTATGTAAATGAACGTCGCATTGTTGAAACATGACCAACGTTATTCAACATTCTGATATTAATCACGAAGTACCTGAGTACCGTGTCATCTTATCGATACTAATCGGATATATCTGATAAATACCTTGGGAAATTCTTTACATGTTCACAATTAGTGACACGACAATTATTGTTGCTTAATTCTTTGAAATCCTAGTTCTCCGCCTCTACTTTGTGCCACAATGCATTATAAAATCGTTTATATCTGATAGAGATCATTTGGTATGCGATGATCGATAAGAGTGTCTATTATAAGCTTTTTAAAATGCAGTTTTTGTAATCTAAATTTGTATAATTAAGGCCACAAGATAAAACATGGATGTTGTAATAGATATTTTAATTTTTTATACATAAAAATTCATTGAGATTTTTTGTTAACAGATTGTAGGAATAGTCAATTCAATTACATTGTATCCTCTTGAATATCTTTGTTTTCAAAATATTACATATATCAAGTACAAACAAATACCACTGAAGTATAAGAACTTTTTGAATTTTCTGTCACTCAATTGAAAAGGTAACACTAATCGTATCAATAGACTTCTGTCTTTTAACTCCTATAAAAATATGTTTAAAAGAGAAAGATAATGCTCAAATAGCATTAGTTTTATGGAAAATTCATTATCATATCACGGCTAAATTCAATAAAACATGAGAAACTCTGATTCATCAATTTCAATGATGAAAAAGTCTTGTTGACCGATGTGAGATAGAATATGAGAGATGGTGAAAACCATACGTATCTCATCTGGTTCAGTGGTGTCAATTTCAAACAATTATTCGAATATAAGAAAATTCCAAGATGATTCTCGCATTTCGTCGCAACCTATCATAAACTAAACGTATTTTTACCTCGTTTCGTGGTCATTAATGATTGGTGGATCCACTATAACACAGAAACCAAAGAGCTCGCACTCCAAAGAGCGAGTTTATAGAGTTCAATCGTTCAATCTACGCCAAAGAAAGTAAAATTGCATTTATCAACCAATAAGGTCGTGGCGACGTTTATCTGGGATGTATATAGTATAATCCACATTGTCGCATTCAGCGAACAAAACCCAAAAAGAATAGTTCGGTGGCACATACGTACAAACTCAATACTTAATAATTCAACACTTTCCAAGTTGAATAAAAATTAATTGTATGAATAAATTAAACAGAGCAAAACGCAATCAAAAACTAACAATTGTCAGAAAACGAAATGATGAAGAACTATCAACACGAATTCTTTTAAATAGGTAAAATAGTCAATGGGGAATATTATAGAAACTTATTGAGTCACCTACATAAACATTTTCAAAGAATATTACTAGAAATAAACTATTTTGTACAACGTATAAATTCTATTAATAAATATCTATTTTTTAAATTGAAACCTGAGGAAATGATACGATTGAATAGGTGTAACTTCAATAATGAAAGTATCTCATCAATTCGATAGAATTATTTTGTGAGGATTTCAAAAAAATTGGAAGAGTATTGGTCAAAGTGTTAGTTGGAAGTAGTAAAGCACAAATAACTCTCGCTACTATGAACTATCGTCTGAAAATAGATAAACCAAAGTGCCCGGTCCTCATAAAGGTAATACATTTCAACGACTGTTCTGATTTGAGGTAAGAAACTAATTCGAAGAAGTTTTAAATTTAAACAATTTAATTCTTTATTCAGTGCTTTTTTGTGATGTTTTCACAGTTGAAGAGGGCTCTATCAAATAGTTTGAGCAAGTTGTGGACATAATTAGTTTTCGACAGTCTCTTCAACAAAAAAGCTGAAAAACTCCATTCCGTATTAACATTAGATAACTACATTTATGATTTACTACATACCTTTCTATTCAAGAGAATCCAGAGTACAAAAGAATATATTTTCAACAAGTGCTTAGAAAAAGCAGTGGTACATACCGTACTGTAATACTATGAATACCTTTTTATGCAATTAAAATTACGTTTTAAACTCTAAGAAGTAAAGTAAAAAGTAAATATTTGAGTTAGAAAATTTCATTATCCTCAATCTTCATTTACCATACATTTTTAGTTGTACGGGGATGGTCCCAGAAGTCCTGGCCTAACAAAGAAAACACACAAAAAAAATATATATACTTTTCAACGTAATCTCTTATTAGCATCATACACTTTTCCCAGTGATGTTCAATAAATTTGATACTCTTTTTATAATAAGAATCGTCAAGCTCAAAATAGACATTAACTTCTGACATCACCTTTACATTGTTGGGAAATCTTTGACCACCAAGCCATTTTTTCAAGTCTGGGAACGGAAAATAGTCCGAGGGGGCTTGATATGGAGAATAGGTTGCATGAGGTAGCAATTCAAACTTTAATTCATTAATTTTGGCCATTGCAATAACGGATGTATTAGCTGGTGTATTGTCTTGATGAAACAACACTTTTTTATTAACACTAAGCGGCCATATTTGCTCGATTTCTTCGCTCAAACATTGCAATAAGTTCGCTTAATACCTGCCATACATAGTTTTTCCTTTTTCAAGGTAGTGAATGAGAATTAAGGTCTTTGCCTTCTTCTGGAGCCGGTTCTCCCATTTTAGTCCATTGTTTTGATTGTTCCTCTGTTTCGAGTGTGAAGTGGTGGACCAACGTTTCATCCAAGGTTATGAAACAGCGCAATATTTTGGCTTTATTTCTGTGAAACGTTGCAAAAATTTTTTTGTTCCCTTGTGAGAAAACGCAGCTCCCATCTTGCGGACAGTTTTCTCATGTAACAATTTTCAGTAAATATGCGATATACCGCACTTTTTGAAATGCCTACTATGTCTGCTAGCTCGCGTATTTTCAGTTGAAGATCATTCAGTACCACTTTGTGGATTTTTTCTGAAGTAGCAAATATTTTACTGTTGAGAAGGAGTGTTGGTAGGGCTTTCAAATAAAAGTATTGTATCACATAACGATGACAATTTTTTCCATGTTTAAAAATTCACTGAAAACGTTTAGTATTGATCACCGCCAAATAAAGACTAAACAACGTGGCTTCTTCAGACGACTACGTAGCGATTCTCTCATAATTTTTACTTTTAAACGTCCACATCCCATTCATATTTTTAGTGTCTGAAATATTCTAATTCCGGGTTGTATCAAGTATTTTTGAAAAGAAACAATGTATCCAGAGAAAACTAGTCTAGAATATCTTTCTGATCCCATCGATACCATTATACGTTTGATGTAATTCACTCAATCTGTATTTTATAGAAAAAATAACGTCTTCGATAGAAGCCATTTCATTTGCTCTTCAGTCCCCGTTAAGCGGGCGGCTATGTGTTGTATAGTGAATCACCAAGAACTTGAATTGACAACAGCTAGACTTCCATACGTTCATTTAAATTATACTCTGACGGCTGGAACAGTTTTGTTGAGGTTGCGCTATACAAAATTGACTACGTAATGCAATTTTCATTTTTGGACGTCTACCACTTTGTCCCCTATCCATATTTCTAGTATCTTGAACCAATAAAATCATTCTAATTGCAGATGATCTGGGCATATCAAGTCATTTTGAAAGGCGATAATTTAACAAAAATTCTTTGAGCAAAGTGATTGTTATTAACCTATTAAAAGGGCATTATTCGCTGAAGAAAAAATTTGTTCAGAATTTTTAAGCCACTAAAAGTTTTTAACAAATACTCTGCTATAAGTAAATTTTCTGTTCTACCCAGTGATTATTTCTTAAAAATATTGCTGATATCGGATTAGTATACTATATTATTTTATGCGAGGGTATCGCATAAAATAAGAAATATTTTCTCTAATGTAATTCTATGAATTTCTCTCGATGAAAGTATAATTGGAAAAAAGGAAAAAAATTATAGATATTTTTGTTAATAAATATACTTAATTTGTTCTAAGCTGATGAATATTCCAGTTAACTCATACAGTCTTGCTATTCCTAAATATAATATCACAAATGACACATCTCCATAAACATCATAAAAGCCTAGTGGCACCTAGATAATAAGTCAATAAACACATATAAAGCCATGTGTTAGTAGACCAGTATAATTTCGAGGCCGTCGCCTAATAGAAGACGGTCGATAACTAGAACCCGAGGCCTTCCCTTCCTACACTCAGATAACCGCCACACTAAAACAAAGAGAATGATGAAGGCGGCAAGCCAAATTATAGTTATTGTCCTAGTGAGTTAGTTGGTTAACTATTTACTTTCGACTCGCAGATTTGTATCTAGTCGTCACGAGTGAGTTGACTAATGAGAACGAACGGTTTTGTGGAAATATAAAGGGCCAGAGATTTATTTACGCTTGATAATTGCTTTGCCCGTGATTTCAATCATCAATCTTTTTCCATATTTGTGTTTATACTACCATATTTGTATGAATGTACAGGGTGGCAATATGAAAAATTATCACCTATAATATCATAACCCCCAAAAAATTGCTGTTATTGATATGACAAATAATGTTCAGCAATTAGAATGTGCAGCTCAACTTCTCTTCATTCAAGACTCCAATGGGGACGGTAGTCCTTTGATATACAGTGCTTTTCAGATAAAAGTATCCACCTTTAATAACTTTTGTAATACTGGTATTTAGAAAAAATCCAAAAACATGTCAATTTATGTTGGAAGGGGCAAGCATTATGGCTTATTTAAACTTACTGGAAAAGCCACCCCCTCACCCCTAGCAGCATCCCCTTTATTTTTTTAAATTACTTTTCATATTTTTTATGTAAAATTTGGATACTCCTCTTTGAGCTGATTTCAAAAATGTATAATACTTGTAGGTTAAAGTGGTTAGTTTATGAGATAAACAATTTTTCTTTTAAGAGCACAAATTTTACTTATTATTTACTTTCACCTTATTTGCCTGTACTAAAATGGGTTGTACAACAGTTCAAACTCTTTAATCTTTTTAACTGTGCTATTTATTCTACTTAAAAAATCCAAACAACAAAAAACTCTACTTTTTATTAAAGTTTGACATTGTCAACTAGAATTTGTAGTCACTATTGATAGTGTAATTTGATACATTATTTATTTTGTTTCTCTGAAATGGTTTACTCTTTGCAAGAAAGAATTGAAATTGTAGGTTTATACTACCAAAATAATAATTGTGCAAGAGCTGTTGCTAGAATATTTAACGAATTACATGACGGAAGACATGCAACTCATAAGTATGTAATTCAACTGATGGAGAAATTTACCACAACAGGGTCTGTTTGCAATAAAGTGCATAAGCGAGAGGGACTCGTAAATAACGAAGCAATCCAAGTGGCAATTTTAGGGCAAGTCAGCTTAGAGGCTCAACAACCCCAATCGTTGTCAACAATAAGTAGAGCGATCGGTGTTTCATCTTCTACAGTTTTCCGAGTTCTACATAAATTCAAGTACCACCCATACAAAGTTAAGTTGGTGCACGAGTTGAATGAAGATGATTTTGATCGTCGTCTAGAGTTTTGCGAATCAATGACGCAAATTATCAATAACAATCCACAATTGTTAAACAATATTTGCTTTTCTGATGAATGCTCATGGT
Organism: Diorhabda carinulata; assembly: GCF_026250575.1. Classification (NCBI taxonomy): domain Eukaryota; kingdom Metazoa; phylum Arthropoda; class Insecta; order Coleoptera; family Chrysomelidae; genus Diorhabda; species Diorhabda carinulata. The sequence continues at coordinate 23,971,297 of NC_079462.1, read as the reverse complement.
CATTAAATGGCTTAGTAAGTAGGCATAATTGTAGATATTGGGCTGAAAGTGATCCACATATTATGCGTGAATTCCATACACAACATCCCCAAAAGTTAAACGTTTGGTGTGGTATCCTAGGTGACCACATTGTCGGACCTTTCTTCATCAACGGAAATTTAAATGGTGAATCATATCTTGAGTTACTCAGGGAAGGGGTTGACCCACGTATTACAACAATAATAGAAAATGATGATAACCTTTCCGAAGATTTACTGGTATTTCAACAAGACGGAGCTCCCCCACACTATGCTATGCCTGTCCGACAATTTTTAAACGAAACATTCCCCGCTCGTTGGATAGGTAGAAGGGGGCAGATGATGGAGTGGCCACCTAGGTCACCGGATTTAACACCCCTAGACTTCTTTTTATGGGGGTATTTAAAAACAAAAGTTTATGCTACCCAACCAGAATCTCTGGATGATTTACGAGAGAGGATAGAAAATGAATTTCGACAATTAAATCCAGCCGTATTAAGCAATGTCAGAGAGGCATTTCAAAATAGATTATACCATTGTATGGAAGTGAATGGTACTCATTTTGAACACTTATTGTAACTTCATAATAAATAGCACAGTTAAAAAGATTAAAGAGTTTGAACTGTTGTACAACCCATTTTAGTACAGGCAAATAAGGTGAAAGTAAATAATAAGTAAAATTTGTGCTCTTAAAAGAAAAATTGTCTATCTCATAAACTAACCACTTTAACCTACAAGTATTATACATTTTTGAAATCAGCTCAAAGAGGAGTATCCAAATTTTACATAAAAAATATGAAAAGTAATTTAAAAAAATAAAGGGGATGCTGCTAGGGGTGAGGGGGTGGCTTTTCCAGTAAGTTTAAATAAGCCATAATGCTTGCCCCTTCCAACATAAATTGACGTGTTTTTGGATTTTTTCTAAATACCAGTATTACAAAAGTTATTAAAGGTGGATACTTTTATCTGAAAAGCACAGTACATATATTAATACAATAATTTGTCTTTAATGTTAAACTTTCATAATCTAAGCTTTTAACGTCTAGAAAATATTTATTATATGATATAATATTCCCTCATAACATATTTATAATTATAACAATAAAATAATTGAAGGGAAATTTCATTAACTGTAAAATATGAATTCATTTTCAGAGTTAATTATTCATAAATTCTCAACATTATTACTTTTTTTTATTTGAAATGACTGGAAGTTGTAAATTAACAAGGACCTAACAGAAGTTATCTACACAATAGTACAAGGAATTTTATTTAAAATAGAATGAAGACCCAACTTTTGCATAATTCTTTCCATAAATCCTTGCAAGATTAATATATCAATGAGCACTTCGATTCATTTGACAGTCCCCATCTTAAACTTAGTTCTCGGTTAAAAGTTCTCCATCCATAAATAAACTTTATAAACACACAAATCAGAAGTTCAACGAGCAAAAGTAAGAGGCACAAGGGCCTTACCATACGAGCAGATTGCGAGCGTGCTCAAAACGGAGCGGGCGCGCAATGATCACGCCGTGCTTACGCGGCTAATTCGTTACGGACGCTCAACGAAATCGCTGCGAATAGCAGTGTAGACGTCATTTTGTACTGTCGCGTACAAACGCCAACCCGTACGCTCCTCTTGGCTCCAGTTCGTAACGAAACACGAATGTGAGAGGATGTAGAGGCTCACTCGTATCATCATGGCATCATTGGGAGATTCGGATATTGATACAGAGTTATTTATGAGTAAAACTCATAATCGTTACGTACTAAAAAAGCAAAGAATTTAGTGGTCGTAATTTAAAAAAAGGCATGGGAAGAGATTTGCAATACTATAAACAGAAACGATGATTATTCAATAGAGAAAGGAAAGAAAAAATCTTATCATGCTGAGGATAAAATGATTACAAAGTAATGCAATGGATGGACTAGAGGATGATTAAAGACACGTGGTGAAAGTGAACCCGAATACAACTTTGCGTTGTCTCTAGTTGAAGACTCAAAATGAATTCATCCAGACTATCAAATGGAGATCATGGGAGTTTTGAAAAAATACAAGCATATGTCCAACAGCTGTGCTCCAAACTATCCAGTCCACAGCCACCCTGGAATATATCATTGTAGCCAATTAATTCTTCACCAAGTGTTTATGACAAGAACAGTAACGAAGAAGATTAAATTTATAATGATTTTTTTCTAAATAGTGATTTCCTAAATCCCGGTCTTCTAACAAAGCGTGTTTAATTCTAGACACCGGGCAAGGATGTTTAGCATTAGTTTTTTGTGATGCAAAAGGAATTTTACTTCAGGATTATCTCGACGCTAATAAAACAATTAACATATAGTATCAATATTATAGATCAATTTTATAAAAAAATTATGATTATCGTCTATAAAGAAAACGCATCCTCTAATATATCTTCGTGAAATCGAAGTTGTCACACACTTATACGTGGATAACGATTTCTTACTTACCTAAGGTACAATTAATGAAAAATACTGTTCCTTTACTTCTGTTCACCATTATAACACACGATAAAACAATGAAGATAATTTAGTAAACTAGTAGTTCAAATATTTGTTGAATTATTATAAGTTTATTCTAGAGCACTCTGTATGGTACATACAGTAAATCATCACTGATTGCATTAATGTCTTCAATCTCTTCAAGACCAATTATAAAACAAAGGACATATGCACAAAAGAACATCACAAAGAATCGAAAAAAATCTTAACTCGGAATTCACGGTCCAAATGAACTGGATAATTATTAGTCTGATTGGCTGATTGAACTAATTGAAATTAATTGAATAATTGATGGGCAGCCGTCTGTTCGAATAAAACGTACGTAGAATAAGCTGAATTGCGTTGGTCGCTGGTTTGAGCTTAAATGAATAAATTACCAATATTTTCATCACATTTTCATGGATTGATTCAAAAAGTTTTCTGCATGTCATTTTATTCACTGATTGTGGTGACTACAAAAATGGAATTTTATATTAACGAAAGGAGTATGTTTTAAGCCCCCGTAATCCAATCGTTTCTCTCCGATTAAATTAAGGCTTAAATGGGAAGAATACATATCGATGGATATACGAGGTTTGTTAAAAAAATAAAAATTAAACAATCTAAAACTATCCCCGGGCACGATTATCCAAATTAAAATTTATTGCTAAGAACAATAAAAAAAGTTTCAGCAATAAATAAATTTATTGGAAAAATAGTTGGCATTATCTGCGTATCCAAAAGAGCACAGCGAACAGAAGCAGTTAAAATTTGAAAACAACTCAGATTTATTTATTAAAGATAAGACTGGGACTTATCTATGGAAATCCGGGATGGTTGCAGCTCTCAACTGTATTCCCAGATGTTGGAGTGTGTTGAATTTGTAGTCGGTTGATTGGATTCTTGGTGGTTAAAACTTCCAGCCTGGCAGCTGTAGAACAGCGAATATAAAGAAGAGAGAGAAGAAAACTCGAATGTTAGAAAAAATAAATCAGAAGTAAAGTAATTTTTTCCTAATAATGACCAAAATTTCTTTCGTTTCGGCACATACATGTTTCCTGTGAGGAAATATCGCTACTACGGACGAACGAATGGTCGAACGGACAAACAAAACGCTAATAATCACGATTTTATAGGAGCAGCTCTAGACCTCAAATTCAACTAGTAAACATAGTAATGTATGTACTCGCCATGATCGCAATTATAAACGTCGTCAATTATTTTATCATGGAAGACATCCAACATTCACAGTAACAGAACATTTTATATTCCTTCCAAAATTGCCCCAAAGATCACTAATAGCACTCCACCAACAATATTCCAGTCACCCTTTACAGTTTTATCATACACGCGGTTTGCGAGCGGCTGTGGAGCGGAGCGGGCGCGCAACAAATGCGTCGAGAACACGCCGCGGCTTCGTCGCGAGGACGTCGCGAACGCGTGGCAGAAATGCAACGTTTTCGTCGCGTGTTTGTAGCGCACTATACACTCATTAACAAAATGGATTCCGAGGAATGGAAACACTACTGGCTTTGCAACTTCGAAGACGCCGTAGTCGAAATCGAAATCATTGACGAATTTGGGAGGACCCATTATCAATTAATCGTACTTACCTTGTCAAGACCTTTTATTGTTGCATATGATACAAAATGACTTAAGATATGAAGACATACAATTTAGATTATCAGTGACACCTGAAGAAACGCTCGTAATTACTATAAAGTATGTTTTTAACATTAAATAAGTACACAGGAGATGTTTAAGTTATAATACTTCGTTAATATTATTAATAAGATAATTATAAGTTACCCACTAATTTTCAAGCTTGGAGCATAGCTGCTAGACATATGCTTGTATTTTTCCGAAACTCCCATGATCTCCATTTTGGCATCCATTTTATATTCTGGATGAATTGATTTTAAATCTTCAACCACAGACAACGCAAAGTGTTATTCGGGTTAATTTTCACCACTTTTTTTGTCTTTATTCATCCTCTCGTCCATCCTTTACATTAACTTTGTAATCATTTTATTTTTAGCATCATAACATTTTACTATTCTCGGATGAATATTCATCGCTTCTGTGTATTGTGTGGCAAATCTCTTCCCGTGCCTTTTTTTAATTTATGACTACTAAATTCTCTACCTTTTTAGTACGTAACGATTTTCAGTTTCACTTATAAATAACTAACTTTGTATCAATATCCCAATCTCCCAATTATGCCATGATGATACGAGCGAGGCATCCGGGTTGGCGTTTTTACGCAAGAGTACAAAATGACGTCCACGTTGCTTATTCGCAGCGATTTTGTTTGCCGTCCGTAACGAATTCGCTGCGCGTGCACGGCGTGATCATTACGCGCCCGCTTCACTTCGAAGACGCTCGCTATCCGCTAGTATGATAAGGCCCTTAGACATTAAGCAACTAAATTGCACAAATAACAACATAAATGCTTAGCGATTTTATAGTATTCCATAAAAGCAAATAGCAAACAAATTCTACGAAGCTGGTGCAAATTGTAGCAACAGGAACATCGATAACATGAATAGAAGCGAACAAGTGATAGTTTAGTTAATAACTCTCTACTAGCGGAAAAATATAAACCAATGTGCTAAATGTGCAAATTCACTGGAAAAACTACTACGTGCTTGATGCGAAACTGAAAAATACTAATCGAATAGTATTCAATGTTGACTTATTCACAATGCTATTATTTTGAAGATTAGTGGTTAGATTCATTTTCAAACACACATTGTTAGAATTCTTGGATTATAAAAAGTTCATTCTACGATTTTCATGCTTTTAACTTGGAAGCAAAATTGATATAAATTCATTCATATTTTGTAAATTACTTCAGATCTCTCGTGAAATCAATAGAATTTTTTCACTGGATAACAATGTTCAATACGGTAATAGTGAATACAAACTAGAATAAATAAAATACTACGCGTTTGTACAGTGAATCTATTTCATTTTTAAGGTATGCAATATTATTTTATCTTCTTTCAAGTTAGATGATAATAGTATGCATGTTTAATATGAAGCTTTCGAAAAATTGATTTTGAGAGCAATCCTTTCAAACAATCTTTCCAAAGTTTTTTCACAAGCACAGCTTTCCATAAAATTCAACCGTAGCGTTAGCTAAAGAAACAATATCTCACATACAAGCTCAAAGTAAAATTGAAAAGTAACAGAAAAGAAATAAGGAATAAAGAAAAAGCAAAGTATAAGTGTTCCTCCCTTCTCCGGAAACTAGAAAAAGTTTTACTCTGGAACAGTATAAAATATGCGCATCAGTTTGGAGGTGACTTTCGTTGAAGTTGAAGAAGTTAACACACAATTATTCGGGGGATTCAGTTTGAAATACCGGAGACAAGAAATTTGTTTTTAGATACTGAAATTTGATCAAATTGTCTTATATGAATTGATTTTATATAAGAAGATGACACAGTGACTATATTTTATGAATAATCCATGTATTCCGAAATAAATTAAACCTATTACTGTATATAATTATAGAAAGCTTGGAGTACGATATTTCCTCGGAATTCACTTACCTCTAAACTTGGTTGAGATTTTGCTGGAATTTTCTTATTTTTGCGGGTCTGATATGCTTTTCCAGATACTTTTACCTTTCTTCGTCGTCTATTTCCCATATTTCAGGTTATTTTTACTGACTTAATAAAATAATAGCAACAACACAGCCAATGTATTTAATTAAACTACTTGTTTCTGCTTGTCTGGAATATATTTAGTCACGTCATGGCAATTGGCACCAGTACCATCTGGCAATGAAAAGTAAAGATACTGAATACACCGTTGGCAGATTGCTCCTTTCTTACGTTGGCTTTTGGCTACTTTGTATGATTACAATTGAAAATTATCAACATGACCCCTTTGATATTTCAACACTTCAATTATCAATCATAATTGAGCTAGAAACAAAAATATTTATTCGATAAACCGAACAAAATTGTAAGGCATTACAGAAATTCAAAATAATAACATTATAGAATATTGCCAATTCCAATTTAATTAATATTATTTTTTGAAACTTTCTGCAAAAAAATTGTTTTTCAGGTAACTGCATTCGTTGATGAAGATACAGTGATTGAAACTTGCTTTCATTCACTTGAAATACTGAATATATTTGTTCTGAAAAGAAACTTGTTTAATTGAAAGACTGCGGATTAGAAGGAGAAAAGAAACGAACCATATAGAAGCGACTGGAACAAATTTCTTGAAAAGTTTTCTCATTAACAATATCAGCTTGAACAATCTTAATGAGAAATTTGAATGGTCAGCAATTCTATGGAAACGATAAAGAAAGCGAAACATTGATAAAATATATTATTGTTCAGCCACGAAAATATTATTCATGAAATAGCGCTTGCTGCGAGGGAAATTATTGTT